>NC_092155.1:19322501-19367501 GCF_045791955.1 Oncorhynchus clarkii lewisi
AGTCGCCAGTCCTCTCCCATATTCCACAGTCGCCAGTCCTCTCCCATATTCCACAGTCGCCAGTCCTCTCCCATATTCCACAGTCGCCAGTCCTCTCCCATATTCCACAGTCGCCAGTCCTCTCCCATATTCCACAGTCGCCAGTCCTCTCCCATATTCAACAGTCGCCCGTCCTCTCCCATATTCCACAGTCGCCCGTCCTCTCCCATATTCTACAGTCGCCCGTCCTCTCCCACATTCTATAGTCACCCGTACTCTCCCATATTCCACAGTCGCCCGTCCTCTCCCACATTCTATAGTCGCACGTCCTCTCCCACATTCTATAGTCGCCCGTCCTCTCCCACATTCTATAGTCACCCGTCCTCTCCCAAATTCTACAGTCGCCCGTCCTCTCCCACATTCTGTAGTCGCCCGTCCTCTCCCACATTCTACAGTCGCCCGTCCTCTCCCACATTCTGTAGTCGCCCGTCCTCTCCCACATTCTACAGTCGCCCGTCCTCTCCCATATTCTATAGTCGCACGTCCTCTCCCACATTCTACAGTCGCCCGTCCTCTCTCACATTCTATAGTCGCCCGTCCTCTCCCACATTCCACAGTCGCCAGTCCTCTCCCATATTCTACAGTCGCCCGTCCGCTCCCACATTCTGTAGTCGCCCGTCCTCTCCCACATTCTACATTCGCCAGTCCTCTCCCACATTCTACAGTCGCCCGTCCTCTCCCATATTCTACAGTCGCCCGTCCTCTCCCACATTCTAAAGTCGCCAGTCCTCTCCCATATTCTACAGTCGCCCGTCCTCTCCCACATTCTACAGTCACCCGTCCTCTCCCACATTCTATAGTCGCCCGTCCTCTCCCACATTCTATAGTCGCCCGTCCTCTCCCACATTCTATAGTCGCCCGTCCTCTCCCACATTCTGTAGTCGCCCGTCCTCTCCCACATTCTATAGTCACCCGTCCTCTCCCATATTCCACAGTCGCCCGTCCTCTCCCATATTCTATAGTCGCCCGTCCTCTCCCACATTCTGTAGTCGCCCGTCCTCTCCCACATTCTACAGTCACCCGTCCTCTCCCATATTCTACAGTCGCCCGTCCTCTCCCACATTCTGTAGTCGCCCGTCCTCTCCCACATTCTATAGTCGCCCGTCCTCTCCCATATTCTATAGTCGCACGTCCTCTCCCACATTCTACAGTCGCCCGTCCTCTCCCACATTCTATAGTCGCCCGTCCTCTCCCATATTCTATAGTCGCACGTCCTCTCCCACATTCTACAGTCGCCCGTCCTCTCCCACATTCTATAGTCGCCCGTCCTCTCCCACATTCTACAGTCGCCAGTCCTCTCCCATATTCTACAGTCGCCCGTCCGCTCCCACATTCTGTAGTCGCCCGTCCTCTCCCACATTCTACATTCGCCAGTCCTCTCCCACATTCTACAGTCGCCCGTCCTCTCCCATATTCTACAGTCACCCGTCCTCTCCCACATTCTACAGTCGCCAGTCCTCTCCCATATTCTACAGTCGCCCGTCCTCTCCCACATTCTACAGTCGCCTGTCCTCTCCCATGTTCTACAGTCGCCTGTCCTCTCCCATGTTCTACAGTCGCCAGTCCTCTTCCATATTCTACAGTCGCCTGTCCTCTCCCATGTTCTACAGTCGCCAGTCCTCTCCCACATTCTACAGTCGCCTGTCCTCTCCCATTTTCTACAGTCGCCTGTCCTCTCCCACATTCTACAGTCGCCAGTCCTCTCCCATATTCTACAGTCGCCCGTCCTCTCCCACATTCTACAGTCGCCTGCCCTCTCCCATGTTCTACAGTAGCCTGTCCTCTCCCATGTTCTACAGTCGCCCGTCCTCTCCCACATTCTACAGTCGCCAGTCCTCTCCCACATTCTACAGTCGCCCGTCCTCTCCCACATTCTACAGTCGCCAGTCCTCTAACCATATTCTACAGTCGCCCGTCCTCTCCCACATTCTACAGTCGCCCGTCCTCTCCCACATTCTACAGTTGCCCGTCCTCTCCAATATTCTACAGTCGCCCGTCCTCTCCCACATTCTACAGTCGCCCGTCCTCTCCAATATTCTACAGTCGCCCGTCCTCTCCCACATTCTACATTCGCCCGTCCTCTCCCACATTCTACAGTCGCCCGTCCTCTCCCACATTCTAAAGTCGCCCGTCCTCTCCCACATTCTACAGTCGCCCGTCCTCTCCCACATTCTATAGTCACCCGTCCTCTCCCATATTCTACAGTCGCCCGTCCTCTCCCACATTCTATAGTCGCCCGTCCTCTCCCACATTCTATAGTCGCCCGTCCTCTCCCACATTCTATAGTCGCCCGTCCTCTCCCACATTCTATAGTCGCCCGTCCTCTCCCACATTCTATAGTCACCCGTCCTCTCCCACATTCTATAGTCGCCCGTCCTCTCCCACATTCTATAGTCGCCCGTCCTCTCCCACATTCTATAGTCACCCGTCCTCTCCCACATTCTATAGTCGCCCGTCCTCTCCCATATTCTACAGTCGCCCGTCCTCTCCCATATTCTACAGTCGCCCGTCCTCTCCCACATTCTATAGTCGCCCGTCCTCTCCCATATTCTACAGTCGCCCGTCCTCTCCCATATTCTATAGTCACCCGTCCTCTCCCACATTCTACAGTCGCCAGTCCTCTCCACATTCTGTAGTCGCCCGTCCTCTCCCACATTCTGTAGTCGCCCGTCCTCTCCCACATTCTATAGTCGCCCGTCCTCTCCCACATTCTGTAGTCGCCCATCCTCTCCCACATTCTGTAGTCGCCCGTCCTCTCCCACATTCTATAGTCGCCCGTCCTCTCACATATTCCACAGTCGCCCGTCCTCTCCCACATTCTATAGTCGCACGTCCTCTCCCACATTCTATAGTCGCCCGTCCTCTCCCACATTCTATAGTCGCCCGTCCTCTCCCACATTCTGTAGTCGCCCGTCCTCTCCCACATTCTATAGTCGCCCGTCCTCTCCCACATTCTATAGTCGCCAGTCCTCTCCCACATTCTGTAGTCGCCCGTCCTCTCCCACATTCTATAGTCGCCCGTCCTCTCCCACATTCTGTAGTCGCCCGTCCTCTCCCACATTCTGTAGTCGCCCGTCCTCTCCCACATTCTATAGTCGCCCGTCCTCTCCCATATTCCACAGTCGCCCGTCCTCTCCCACATTCTATAGTCGCACGTCCTCTCCCAGATTCTATAGTCGCCCGTCCTCTCCCACATTCTATAGTCGCCCGTCCTCTCCCACATTCTGTAGTCGCCCGTCCTCTCCCACATTCTATAGTCGCCCGTCCTCTCCCACATTCTGTAGTTGCCCGTCCTCTCCCACATTCTGTAGTCGCCCGTCCTCTCCCACATTCTATAGTCGCCCGTCCTCTCCCACATTCTGAAGTCTCCCGTCCTCTCCCACATTCTGTAGTCGCCCGTCCTCTCCCACATTCTATAGTCGCCCGTCCTCTCCCATATTCCAAAGTCGCCCGTCCTCTCCCATATTCTATAGTCACCCGTCCTCTCCCATATTCTATAGTCACCCGTCCTCTCCCACATTCTATAGTCACCCGTCCTCTCCCACATTCTATAGTCGCACGTCCTCTCCCACATTCTATAGTCACCCGTCCTCTCCCATATTCTATAGTCACCCGTCCTCTCCCATATTCTACAGTCGCCCGTCCTCTCCCACATTCTGTAGTCGCCCGTCCTCTCCCACATTCTACAGTCGCCGTCCTCTCCCACATTCTATAGTCACCCGTCCTCTCCCATATTCCACAGTCGCCCGTCCTCTTCCACATTCTGTAGTCGCCAGTCCTCTCCCATATTCCACAGTCGCCAGTCCTCTCCCATATTCCACAGTCGCCCGTCCTCTCCCACATTCTATAGTCGCCCGTCCTCTCCCACATTCTATAGTCACCCGTCCTCTCCCATATTCCACAGTCGCCCGTCCTCTCCCACATTCTATAGTCGCCCGTCCTCTCCCACATTCTACAGTCACCCGTCCTCTCCCATATTCCACAGTCGCCCGTCCTCTCCCACATTCTGTAGTCGCCAGTCCTCTCCCATATTCCACAGTCGCCAGTCCTCTCCCATATTCCACAGTCGCCCGTCCTCTCCCACATTCTGTAGTCGCCAGTCCTCTCCCATATTCCCCAGTCGCCAGTCCTCTCCCATATTCCACAGTCGCCAGTCCTCTCCCATATTCCACAGTCGCCAGTCCTCTCCCATATTCCACAGTCGCCCGTCCTCTCCCATATTCCACAGTCGCCCGTCCTCTCCCATATTCCACAGTCGCCCGTCCTCTCCCATATTCTACAGTCGCCCGTCCTCTCCCACATTCTATAGTCGCCCGTCCTCTCCCACATTCTGTAGTCGCCAGTCCTCTCCCATATTCCACAGTCGCCAGTCCTCTCCCATATTCCACAGTCGCCAGTCCTCTCCCATATTCCACAGTCGCCAGTCCTCTCCCATATTCCACAGTCGCCAGTCCTCTCCCATATTCCACAGTCGCCAGTCCTCTCCCATATTCCACAGTCGCCCGTCCTCTCCCATATTCCACAGTCGCCCGTCCTCTCCCATATTCTACAGTCGCCCGTCCTCTCCCACATTCTATAGTCACCCGTACTCTCCCATATTCCACAGTCGCCCGTCCTCTCCCACATTCTATAGTCGCACGTCCTCTCCCACATTCTATAGTCGCCCGTCCTCTCCCACATTCTATAGTCACCCGTCCTCTCCCATATTCTACAGTCGCCCGTCCTCTCCCACATTCTGTAGTCGCCCGTCCTCTCCCACATTCTACAGTCGCCCGTCCTCTCCCACATTCTGTAGTCGCCCGTCCTCTCCCACATTCTACAGTCACCCGTCCTCTCCCATATTCTACAGTCGCCCGTCCTCTCCCACATTCTGTAGTCGCCCGTCCTCTCCCACATTCTGTAGTCGCCCGTCCTCTCCCACATTCTGTAGTCGCCCGTCCTCTCCCACATTCTATAGTCACCCGTCCTCTCCCATATTCCACAGTCGCCCGTCCTCTCCCATATTCTATAGTCGCCCGTCCTCTCCCACATTCTGTAGTCGCCCGTCCTCTCCCACATTCTACAGTCACCCGTCCTCTCCCATATTCTACAGTCGCCCGTCCTCTCCCACATTCTGTAGTCGCCCGTCCTCTCCCACATTCTATAGTCGCCCGTCCTCTCCCATATTCTATAGTCGCACGTCCTCTCCCGCATTCTACAGTCGCCCGTCCTCTCCCACATTCTATAGTCGCCCGTCCTCTCCCATATTCTATAGTCGCACGTCCTCTCCCACATTCTACAGTCGCCCGTCCTCTCTCACATTCTATAGTCGCCCGTCCTCTCCCACATTCGACAGTCGCCAGTCCTCTCCCATATTCTACAGTCGCCCGTCCGCTCCCACATTCTGTAGTCGCCCGTCCTCTCCCACATTCTACATTCGCCAGTCCTCTCCCACATTCTACAGTCGCCCGTCCTCTCCCATATTCTACAGTCGCCCGTCCTCTCCCACATTCTACAGTCGCCAGTCCTCTCCCATATTCTACAGTCGCCCGTCCTCTCCCACATTCTACAGTCACCCGTCCTCTCCCACATTCTATAGTCGCCCGTCCTCTCCCACATTCTATAGTCGCCCGTCCTCTCCCACATTCTATAGTCGCCCGTCCTCTCCCACATTCTTTAGTCGCCCGTCCTCTCCCACATTCTATAGTCACCCGTCCTCTCCCATATTCCACAGTCGCCCGTCCTCTCCCATATTCTATAGTCGCCCGTCCTCTCCCACATTCTATAGTCGCCCGTCCTCTCCCACATTCTACAGTCACCCGTCCTCTCCCATATTCTACAGTCGCCCGTCCTCTCCCACATTCTGTAGTCGCCCGTCCTCTCCCACATTCTATAGTCGCCCGTCCTCTCCCATATTCTATAGTCGCACGTCCTCTCCCACATTCTACAGTCGCCCGTCCTCTCCAATATTCTACAGTCGCCCGTCCTCTCCCACATTCTATAGTCGCACGTCCTCTCCCACATTCTACAGTCGCCCGTCCTCTCCCACATTCTATAGTCGCCCGTCCTCTCCCACATTCCACAGTCGCCAGTCCTCTCCCATATTCTACAGTCGCCCGTCCGCTCCCACATTCTGTAGTCGCCCGTCCTCTCCCACATTCTACATTCGCCAGTCCTCTCCCACATTCTACAGTCGCCCGTCCTCTCCCATATTCTACAGTCACCCGTCCTCTCCCACATTCTACAGTCGCCAGTCCTCTCCCATATTCTACAGTCGCCCGTCCTCTCCCACATTCTACAGTCGCCTGTCCTCTCCCATGTTCTACAGTCGCCTGTCCTCTCCCATGTTCTACAGTCGCCAGTCCTCTTCCATATTCTACAGTCGCCTGTCCTCTCCCATGTTCTACAGTCGCCAGTCCTCTCCCACATTCTACAGTCGCCTGTCCTCTCCCATTTTCTACAGTCGCCAGTCCTCTCCCACATTCTACAGTCGCCAGTCCTCTCCCATATTCTACAGTCGCCCGTCCTCTCCCACATTCTACAGTCGCCTGCCCTCTCCCATGTTCTACAGTCGCCTGTCCTCTCCCATGTTCTACAGTCGCCCGTCCTCTCCCACATTCTACAGTCGCCAGTCCTCTCCCACATTCTACAGTCGCCCGTCCTCTCCCACATTCTACAGTCGCCAGTCCTCTAACCATATTCTACAGTCGCCAGTCCTCTCCCACATTCTACAGTCGCCCGTCCTCTCCCACATTCTACAGTTGCCCGTCCTCTCCAATATTCTACAGTCGCCCGTCCTCTCCCACATTCTACAGTCGCCCGTCCTCTCCAATATTCTACAGTCGCCCGTCCTCTCCCACATTCTACATTCGCCCGTCCTCTCCCACATTCTACAGTCGCCCGTCCTCTCCCACATTCTAAAGTCGCCCGTCCTCTCCCACATTCTACAGTCGCCCGTCCTCTCCCACATTCTACAGTCACCCGTCCTCTCCAATATTCTACAGTCGCCCGTCCTCTCCCACATTCTACATTCGCCCGTCCTCTCCCACATTCTACAGTCGCCCGTCCTCTCCCACATTCTAAAGTCGCCCGTCCTCTCCCACATTCTTCAGTCGCCCGTCCTCTCCCACATTCTACAGTCGCCCGTCCTCTCCCACATTCTAAAGTCGCCCGTCCTCTCCCACATTCTAAAGTCGCCCGTCCTCTCCCACATTCTACAGTCGCCCGTCCTCTCCCACATTCTACAGTCGCCTGTCCTCTCACATATTATACAGTCGCCTGTCCTCTCCCATGTTCTACAGTCGCCTGTCCTCTCCCATGTTCTACAGTCGCCTGTCCTCTCCCATATTCTACAGTCGCCTGTCCTCTCCCATGTTCTACAGTCGCCTGTCCTCTCCCATGTTCTACAGTCGCCTGTCCTCTCCCATGTTCTACAGTCGCCTGTCCTCTCCCACATTCTACAGTCGCCCGTCCTCTCCCACATTCTAAAGTCGGCCGTCCTCTCCCACATTCTAAAGTCGCCCGTCCTCTCCCACATTCTACAGTCGCCCGTCCTCTCCCACATTCTACAGTCGCCTGTCCTCTCACATATTATACAGTCGCCTGTCCTCTCCCATGTTCTACAGTCGCCTGTCCTCTCCCATGTTCTACAGTCGCCTGTCCTCTCCCATATTCTACAGTCGCCTGTCCTCTCCCATGTTCTACAGTCGCCTGTCCTCTCCCATGTTCTACAGTCGCCTGTCCTCTCCCATATTCTACAGTCGCCTGTCCTCTCACATATTCTACAGTCGCCTGTCCTCTCCCATGTTCTACAGTCGCCTGTCCTCTCCCATGTTCTACAGTCGCCTGTCCTCTCACATACGTTGATAAAGGCGATATAGAATAAAACATCAAGGCCTGTTAATAAATAAACTGGTTCAACAAGAGATGAAAGGCTGGGTAAGCAGCACTTGTTAAGGGAGAAGAGAGGAGAGAGGGAAGGGGAGAAGAGAAGATAGATAGATAGTAGGTGTTCTATGACTGTGAGGTGGCCCCGGATAGAGAGAGAGAGAGGGAGGAAGGGAGGGAGGATAGAAGCACAGTGTTTCATCTATGGATGTGTGTGTGTTTCATCTGCCTCCAAGACACCAGGGGTTGGCTCCCGAGCAGGGGGAGGCTGATCAAAGAACTGACACTACAGAGAAGACTCTCTCTCTCTCGCACACACACACACAGACACGCACATACACGCACGCACACGCACACACACACACACACACACACACACACACACACACACACACACACTCACACTATGCACACATGCACACACACATACACAAGCACACACATACAAAGACACAAACGCTGAGGTTGTCGCCCTCTCTCTAACACACACAATAAGACAGAAGACAGAACTATACACTCCTCTGTGTGCCGACACACACTGCCACTTGTCTTAGTACCCATACTCCAAGGATAAAACATATGCACACATTTGCTACGTGTTTGTGTATGTACTGTGTGTGTGAGCGTGATGGGTGCTTCCCGGCGTGTGCTCACATGCTGGTATGAATCGCTCGCCTCCTTACGGCTCCATTGACTCTGTATCGCGGAAGATCAGCAGTATAGAGATATTGAATTGTAAAGGTAATTTCCGATTGAGCCAACATATGGAGCGTTTACCGTGAATGCAGTCTCAGCAAACGCGGGGACATTGAATTTCAATCGGGCTATACCGTCAAGTTACATAGACTGCACGAGTTCATCTGACTCTAGGGAAGTAGATAAAGAGCATCATTGCCAAAATCCTAAGTTATTTAAGTTATGGGTTAAGGTTTGGGATAGGGTGGAGTGTGTGTGTGTGTGTGTGTGTTTCCAGCTCTGTAGTATCTGAGTGTGTGAAAGGAACAGCTGTGTTTGTCTGGCCCTGAATAATCAAACTGGATACTGCTTACAATATTTGAACACACACCTACAGTACACACACACGTACACACACACACACACACACACACACACACACACACACACACACACACACACACACACACACACACACACACACACACACACACACACACACACACACTAGGGTGACCACATGTCCCGGATTGTGCGGGATTGTCCCGGATTGCATTTTGGCCCTTTGTCCCGCAACTAAACAAGCACATCCTGCATTTTATCAACAAATTTAAACACCACTAATTTATAAAACAAAGTTGACTTGTCCCGTATTTCAGTCAGACATTCCAAGCTCTCTCTTTTGCGGTCACGTTGAGCTTATGACAAGATACGCCTATATATCTGGACTATCGGTACTGTCTCGATGCACACTCAAAAGACTATACACTGAGTAAACAAAACATTAAGAACACCGTCCTAGTATTAAGTTGCGCACCCTTTTTGCCCTCAGAACAGCCTAAATTCGTCAGGACACCGGGATGCTGGCCCATGTTGACTCCAATGCTTCCCACAGTTGTGTTAGGTTGGCTGGGTGTCCTTTGGGTGGTGAACAATTCCTGATACACAGGGGACACTGTTGAGCGTGAAAAACCCAGTAGCGTTGCAGTATGGTAGCAGGTGCACCTGGCACCTACCACAATACCTCCTTCAAAAGCACTTAAATCCACAATCCTCATCTCAATTGTCTCAAGGCTTAATAATCCTTCTTTAAAACTTCTTAAGGCTAGGCGTCCCGCTAGAGGGACAACTTCCGGTGAAATTGGAGGGCACGCAATTCAAATAAATAAATCTGAAGAATTATGGATATTAAACATTTAGGTACATACAAGTGTCTTATATCGGTTGAAAGCTTACATTCTTGTTAATCTAACTGCACTGTCTGATTTACAGTAGGCTTTACAGCAAAAGCATGCCATGTGATTGTTTGAGGACGGCGCCCCACATCAAAATATTTTTTCCACCGGCACAGGTTTCATAAATTCACAAATAGCGATTAAATATTCACTTACTTTTTGAAAATCTTCCTCTGATTTGTCATTCAAAGGGTCCCAGCTATAACATGTAGTGTTGTTTTGTTAGATAAAATCCTTCTTTGCATCCCAAAAAGTCAGTTTAGTTGGCGCCATCGATTTGAATAATCCAATTGTTCAACATGCCAAGATAGGAATCCGAAAACCTACCCCTAAACTTTGTTTCAACGAGTCAAAATAAATTTCTATCCAACCCTCAGATACCTTAAAATGCAATCAAACTATAATATTTCATACGGAAAGAAGTATGTTCAATAGGAAAGCGATATTAGCAGGTGCGTCCTGTCTTCATGGTGTGCGCACACGCAAATTTCCAAGCAGATGTCCTTGTACTAAAACTCATTATTCTTACTAGTATCGGAAGATATGACACCCAGTGGAAGCCATATGAATTGCATACTGGGAGCTAGATTTCATTATTTCCATGTACTTTCCATTGGAAAAGCATGGACTCTCTCAAAATAAGAAATCTGGTTGGTTTTTCTTTGGATTCTCTCCTACCATATCTACTGTGTTATAGTCTCTTACCTGGTACCTGGTACTGGTACTTCCTGTATATAGCTCCATTGATCTGGTACTGGTATAACCTGTATATACCTCCACATTGATCTGGTACTGGTACTCCCTGTATATAGCTCCATTCCTGTGTATTTAATTCCTTGTGTTACTATATATTTTTGTATTATTTTTTTGAACTGTGCATCGTTGGGAATGGCTCGTTAGCAAGCATTACGGTTAAGTCTACACCCGTTGAATTGTGCATGTGACAATGCCCGATTAACCCGGAAGCCAGCCGCACCAATGTGTCAGAGGAAACACCGTACACCTGGCGACCGTGTCAGCGTGCATTGCACCCTGCCAACAGGAGTCGCTAGAGCACGATGGGACAAAGACATCCCTGCCGGCCAAACCCTCCCCTAACCCGGACGACGCTGGGCTAATTTTGCGTTGCCTCATGGGTCTCCCGGTTGCGACCGGCTGTGATACAGCCCGGTATCGAACCAGGATTAGTGGTAACGCAGCTAGTATTGTGATGCAGTGCCTTAGACCGCTGTGCCACTCGGGAGGCCGGCGTATTGGTGATGTTAAACACTTCTCCAATCGTTGTTGAGATCAGATATTCTGCGCAGAGCAAGATGAGACGTAGGCCAATGTCATATCATCAACCAATCACATTTGTCAAATCATTGAGGTCTATATGTAAATTCCAGCTAAACTTGGAGAGGACAGTTAGGACTAACTACTTACAAAACGCGTGCTTCTGACGAAGAGCTACAAAAGTAAGTAAATAGCCATATTAGACTGAAATATATAAGGTCATTTGGTCAAACTTGTGAGTCTCTCCATGTTCATTAGTTGCTCATTCAATATATTTTCTGCTACTTCACTCAATCCCCTTGTAAAAGTGTCTTACATTCCCTGAGACTAACCTCATTGAGGTCCTTCAGTGCACCGGGAGGGGGATTTTTGTGTGTCATCCCATTGTCTCTCATGTGGGTATTTTAACTGTGTTCACCCTAACACTCTCACTCTCTCTCTGAACTACATACAAGCACATTACACGGACCTCGCTTTTCCATTTGCAGTAAGGTGTCAAAGCCAGCTGTCTCTCCTTTCATTCAGACACCTACTAGGCAGGCAGGCGGGCGGGCGGGCGGGAGGGAGGGCAGGCAGGCAGGCGGGCGGGCGGGCGGGCGGGAGGGCAGGCAGGCAGGCAGGCAGGCCCGCCCGCCCGCCCGCCAGGCTGCTACTCATCCAGCCCAACCAACCCCACCACAGCCTAAATATGTCAATACAATACCCTTCTGCTTACAACGCTGTCACACTAACACCCAACCTATCATTCTGCTTCATTCTGTCTTTCCTGCCACTTCTTCTTACAGCAGCTGTAAATGGCAAAGCATTTATCAGGGTGAACTACACAGAGCACAGGAAAGAGATGGAGGTGGTGGAAGAGGATGACGAGTAGGAGGAGGAAAAAGGAGGAGCGGGAGGAGGAAAAGGGAGGAGGGAGAGGAGGAAAATGGAGGAGGGGGGGAGGAAAAAGGAGGAGGGAGAGGAGGAAAATGGAGGAGGGGGAGGAGGAAAAAGGAGGAGGGAGAGGAGGAAAATGGACGTGGGAGAGGAGGGAAAAGGAGGAGGGAGAGGAGGAAAATGGAGGAGGGGGAGGAGGAAAAAGGAGGAGGGGGACAAAGGAAGAGGGGGAGGAGGACAAAGCAGGAGGAGGAGGAGGAAGAAGAGGAGGCGGAGGAGGGAAGAAGACATACCACAATCTTTTTTTTTTAAATACCACTTGCAGTAAGAGCACCAGACCGTAATAGTCTTTGACAACAAGTTACATTTGTTGTTAGTCTTTCTTGGCTGTCTCATTGTAATTATTCCGGGGCGCCGTGTGAGGTTCTAAATTATTCAGATTTTGTATTTCAGTGGCCATGCGAGACCCTCAGCACGGTGTGTGTGTGTGTGTGTTGATGATCCCCCTCCTCTCTACCCAAAATAGAAGCACTCTACTCCCCTGAAAAACAGTTAAGATTTGAACAAACAGACAAACAGAGGGGAATAGTGGAAGCCAAAGGCAGGCTCCCGCCTCTTTTCTTTCCCTATTTCCAGTTATCTCTCTCTCTCAATATCTCTCTTTCTCTCCCTCTCCCTCTCAATCTCTCTCTCTATATCTCTCTTTCTCTCCCTATCTCTCTCAATCTCTGTTTCTCTCGATCTTTCTCTCTCTTAAAAGCCCTAATCCATTTTCCTCCCCTTTCTCTTTCTTTCAACTAACTCAACCCACTCTCTTCTCTTTCCCGTTCAAAGTTCTTGATCAGTTTCCTCTTCCTTTAATCTCACCACTCCCCTCTCTCCTCTCTTTGGGGCCCTACAGGCGCTGGTCTTGAACTGCTGCTGTCCTGTGAAGTTCTGGAAGTTCAACGGTGGCTGTCTTTCCTGTGTGTGTGTGTGTGTGTGTGTGTGTGTGTGTGTGTGTGTATGTGTGTGTTTTTATTTTTTATTTTATTTCACCTTTATTTAACCAGGTAGGCTAGTTGAGAACAAGTTCTCATTTGCAACTGCGACCTGGCCAAGATAAGGCATAGCAGTGTGAACAGACAACACAGAGTTACACATGGAGTAAACAATTAACAAGTCAATAACACAGTAGAAAAAAGGGGAGTCTATATATACATTGTGTGCAAAAGGCATGAGAAGGTAGGCAAATAATTACAATTATGCAGATTAACACTGGAGTGATAAATGATCAGATGGTTATGTACAGGTAGAGATATTGGTGTGCAAAAGAGCAGAAAAATAAATAAATAAAAACAGTATGGGGATGAGGTAGGTGAAAATGGGTGGGCTATTTACCAATGGACGGTTAGCTGCTCAGATAGCAGATGTTTGAAGTTAGTGAGGGAGATAAAAGTCTCCAACTTCAGCGATTTTTGCAATTCGTTCCAGTCACAGGCAGCAGAGAACTGGAACGAAAGGCGGCCAAATGAGGTGTTGGCTTTAGGGATGATCAGTGAGATACACCTGCTGGAGCGCGTGCTACGGATGGGTGTTGCCATCGTAACCAGTGAACTGAGATAAGGCGGAGCTTTACCTAGCATGGACTTGTAGATGACCTGGAGCCAGTGGGTCTGGCGACGAATATGTAGCGAGGGCCAGCCGACTAGAGCATACAAGTCGCAGTGGTGGGTGGTATAAGGTGCTTTAGTGACAAAACGGATGGCACTGTGATAAACTGCATCCAGTTTGCTGAGTAGAGTGTTGGAAGCAATTTTGTAGATGACATCGCCGAAGTCGAGGATCGGTAGGATAGTCAGTTTTACTAGGGTAAGTTTGGCGGCGTGAGTGAAGAAAGGTTTTGTTGCGGAATAGAAAGCCGACTCTTGATTTGATTTTCGATTGGAGATGTTTGATATGGGTCTGGAAGGAGAGTTTAGAGTCTAGCCAGACACCTAGGTACTTATAGATGTCCACATATTCAAGGTCGGAACCATCCAGGGTGGTGATGCTGGTCAGGCGTGCGGGTGCAGGCAGCGAACGGTTGAAAAGCATGCATTTGGTTTTACTAGCGTTTAAGAGCAGTTGGAGGCCACGGAAGGAGTGCTGTATGGCATTGAAGCTCGTTTGGAGGTTAGATAGCACAGTGTCCAAGGACGGGCCGGAAGTATATAGAATGGTGTCGTCTGCGTAGAGGTGGATCAGGGAATCGCCCGCAGCATGAGAAACATCATTGATATATACAGAGAAAAGAGTCGGCCCGAGAATTGAACCCTGTGGCACCCCCATAGAGACTGCCAGAGGACCGGACAGCATGCCCTCCGATTTGACACACTGAACTCTGTCTGCAAAGTAATTGGTGAACCAGGCAAGGCAGTCATCCGAAAAACCGAGGCTACTGAGTCTGCCGATAAGAATACGGTGATTGACAGAGTCGAAAGCCTTGGCAAGGTCTATGAAGACGGCTGCACAGTGTGTGTGTGTGGTGGGGTTTCCAAAATGGCTGCTCCTCTCTCATTTCCTTCTCCTCTCTCTCCTTCAGCATCATCCTTCTCTCTCTGTCCTCTTCCACAGTCACGCTCCCTCCTCCTCTACCTCTTTCTTCTCACCATGGATCTTCTTGTTCCCCCCACCTCTTCTCTTTCCCACTCCCTGGGGGTCTCCAACATGTTCCAGTGTGTGTGAGTGTGTGTTCATGCTTGCATGTGTGTGTGTGTATCGGTAATGGGGGGTGAAATAGGGGTGCTAGGGTCTGTTTGGGCAGAGAACATGCAGTACCAGTCAAAAGTTTGGACACACCTCCTCATTCAAGGGCTTTTTTATATGTTTTACTATTTTCTACATTGTAGAATAATAGTGAAGACATCAAAACTCTGAAATAACACATATGGAATCAAGTAGTAACCAAAAAGTGTGAAACAAATCCAAATATATTTTAGATTCTTCAAAGTAGCCACCCTTTGATGACAGCTTTGCATACTCTTGGCATTCTCTCAACCTACTTCATGAGGTTGTCACCTGGAATGCATTTTAAGTAACAGGTGTGTCTTGTTAAAAGTTAATTTGTGAAATTAATTTTCTTCTTAATGCTTTGAACCAATCAATTGTGTTGTGACAAGGTAAGGTTGGTTTTCAGAAGATAGCTCTATTTGGTAAAAGACCAAGTCCATGTTATGGCAAGAACAGCTCAAATAAGCAAAGAGAAACGACAGTCCATCATTACTTTAAGACATGAAGGTCAGTCAATCTGGAAAATTTCAGAACTTTGAAAGTTTCTTCAAGTGCAGTCGCAAATACCATCAAGTGCTATGATGAAACTGGCTCTCATGAGGACCGCCACAGGAAAGGAAGTCCCAGAGTTACCTCTTCTGCAGAGGATAAGTTCATTAGAGTTACAAGCCTCAGAAATCCCCTCCCAAATAAATGCTTCACAGAGTTCAAGTAACAGACACATCTCAACATTAACTGTTCAGAGGAGACTGTGTGAATCAGGCCTTCATGGTTGAATTGCTGCAAAGAAACCACTACTAAAGGACACCAATATTAAGAAGAGACTTGATTGGGCCAAGAAACACGAGCAATGAACATTAGACTGGTGGAAATCTGTCCTTGCTTTGATGAGTCTAAATTTGAGATTCTGGTTCCAATTTTTGTTTTTTTTGTGAGTTCTGCATGTGTGGTTCCCACCGTGAAGCATGAGGAGGAGGTGTGATGATGTGGGGGTGCTTTGCTGGTGACACTGTCTGTGATGTATTCAGAATTAAAGGCATACTTAACCAGCATGGCTACCACAGCATTCTGCAGCAATACGCCATCCCATCTGGTTTAGGCTTAGTGGAACTATCATTTGTTTTTCAACAGGACAATCAGTTAACACACCTCCAGGCTGTGTAAGGGCTATTTGACCAAGAAGGAAAGTGCTGCATCAGATGACCTGGCCTCCACAATACCCCGACCTTAACCTAATTGAGATGGTTTGGCATGAGTTGTACCACAGAGTGAAGGAAAAGCAGCCAACAAGTGCTCAACATACAAGACAGGGAGGAGGTGAGGGCCCTCGGAGTGTGGTGTCAGGAAGATAACCTCACACTCAATGTCAACTAAACAAAAGAGATGATCGTGGACCTCAGGAAATAGCAGAGGGAGCACCCCCCTATCCACATCGACGGGACAGTAGTGGAGAAGGTGGAAAGTTTTAAGTTCCTCGGCGTACACATCAAGGACAAACTGAAATGGTCCACCCACACAGACAGCTTGGTGAAGAAGGCGCAGCTTCGCCTCTTCAACCTCAGGAGGCTGAAGAAATTTGGCATGTCACCAAAAATACTCACAAACTTTTACAGATGCACAATCGAGAGCATCCTGTCGGGCTGTATCACCGCCTGGTACGGCAACTGCTCCACCCCACAACCGTAAGGCTCTCCAGAGGATAGTGAGGTCTGCACAACGCATCACCGGGGGCAAACTACCTGCCTTCCAGGACACCTACACCACCCGATGTCACAGGAAGGCCAAAAAGATCATCAAGGACAACAACCACCCGAGCCACTGCCTGTTCACCCCACTATCATCCAGAAGGCGAGGTCAGTACAGGTGCATCAAAGCAGGGACCGAGAGACTGAAAAACAGCTTCTATCTCAAGGCCATCAGACTGTTAAACAGCCACCACTAACATTGAGTGGCTGCTGCCAACATACTGACTCATCTCTAGCCACTTTAATAATGAAAAAATGTATGTAATAAATGTATCACTAACCACTTTAAACAATGCCACTTTATATAATGTTTACATACCCTACATTACTCATCTCATATGTATATACTGTACTCTATACCATCTACTGCATCTTGCCTATGCCGTTCGGCCATCACTCATTCATATATTTTTATGTACATATTCTTATTCATTCCTTTACCCTTGTGTGTATTAGGTAGTTGTTGTGAAATTGTTAGGTTAGATTACTTGTTAGATATTACTGCATGGTCGGAACTAGAAGAACAAGCATTTCACTACACTCGCATTAACATCTGCTAACCATGTGTATGTGACAAATAACATTTGATTTGATTTGTGGGAACTCCTTCAAGACTGTTGGAAAAGCATTCCAGGTGAAGCTGGTTGAGAGAATGCCAAGAGTGTGCAAAGCTGTCATCAAGGCAAAGGGTGGCTACTTTGAAGAATCTCAAATATAAAATACATTTTGATTTGTTCAACACTTTCTTGGGTACTACATGATATATGTGTTATTTCATAGTTTGATGTCTTCACTATTATTCTACAATGTAGAAAATCGTCAAAATAAAGAAAAACACTTGAATGAGTAGGTGTGTCTTGTACTGTACATGTGATTTCCCAGAGGTGCCAATGTTAGCCCCAGCAGGATATCACGGCCAACGGCTGGCATCAAAGACAAACATGATTGAGGAAAATAAATCATTAAATTAAACGAAAGAACAAAAGAGAAGAGGAGCGTAAAAGATAAAAAGAGAGACCAATTAAGTGCAATCTGCCGTCCATCCCATAGGAACAGCTGTGCACCGGTCGAGTTAGGATTTAAAAAACGAAACAAAAACAAATAGACAAATTAAAAAAAAGAGAAAAATACGCTGCGTTCATCTGCCAGAGAATGGTGTTCTCCTGACGATCGTCCCACAGAAAGCTGAAATTTACATATTGAAAGGCTAAATGGTGTGTGTGTGCACGTGTGTTAGTGACTGTCCCACATCAAACCCTTAGATAACATAGAATATGCTACATGCTGAGCAACACCAACTCTTGATCACAGAGGAACTACACAGATTCATTCTATTCAGCTTTATTACATTTTATTGGACTCATATCTACACTTGTGTTGCACTTTCCTCATGCTGTGCTCTCTCTCTGGTTATGAAACTATCTTTATGAAGAGGTTAGGATGTCTCTCTCTGGTTATGAAACTATCTTTATGATGAGGTTAGGATGTCTGTCTCTCTCTGGTTATGAAACTATCTTTATGATGAGGTTAGGATGTCTCTCTCTGGTTATGAAACTATCTTTATGATGAGGTTAGGATGTCTGTCTCTCTCTGGTTATGAAACTATCTTTATGATGAGGTTAGGATGTCTGTCTCTCTCTGGTTATGAAACTATCTTTATGATGAGGTTAGGATGTCTCTCTCTGGTTATGAAACTATCTTTATGATGAGGTTAGGATGTCTGTCTCTCTCTGGTTATGAAACTATCTTTATGATGAGCTTAGGATGTCTCTCTCTGGTTATGAAACAATCTTTATGATGAGGTTTGGATGTCTCTCTCTGGTTATGAAACTATCTTTATGATGAGCTTAGGATGTCTGTCTCTCTCTGGTTATGAAACTATCTTTATGATGAGGTTCGGATGTCTGTCTCTCTCTGGTTATGAAACTATCTTTATGATGAGGTTAGGATGTCTGTCTCTGGTTATGAAACTATCTTTATGATGAGCTTAGGATGTCTCTCTCTGGTTATGAAACTATCTTTATGATGAGGTTAGGATGTCTGTCTCTCTCTGGTTATGAAACTATCTTTATGATGAGGTTAGGATGTCTCTCTCTGGTTATGAAACTATCTTTATGATGAGGTTAGGATGTCTGTCTCTGGTTATGAAACTATCTTTATGATGAGCTTAGGATGTCTCTCTCTGGTTATGAAACTATCTTTATGATGAGGTTAGGATGTCTGTCTCTCTCTGGTTATGAAACTATCTTTATGATGAGGTTAGGATGTCTCTCTCTGGTTATGAAACTATCTTTATGATGAGCTTAGGATGTCTCTCTCTGGTTATGAAACTATCTTTATGATGAGGTTAGGATGTCTCTCTCTGGTTATGAAACTATCTTTATGATGAGGTTAGGATGTCTGTCTCTCTCTGGTTATGAAACTATCTTTATGATGAGGTTCGGATGTCTGTCTCTCTCTGGTTATGAAACTATCTTTATGATGAGGTTAGGATGTCTGTCTCTCTCTGGTTATGAAACTATCTTTATGATGAGGTTAGGATGTCTGTCTCTCTCTGGTTCTGAAACTATCTTTATGATGAGCTTAGGATGTCTCTCTCTCTGGTTATGAAACGATCTTTATGATGAGGTTCAGATGTCTGTCGCTCTCTGGTTATGAAACTATCGTTATGATGAGGTTAGGATGTCTGTCTCTCTCTGGTTATGAAACTATCTTTATGATGAGGTTCGGATGTCTCTCTCTGGTTATGAAACTATCTTTATGATGAGGTTAGGATGTCTGTCTCTCTCTGGTTATGAAACTATCTTTATGATGAGGTTAGGATGTCTGTCTCTCTCTGGTTATGAAACTATCGTTATGATGTGGTTAGGATGTCTGTCTCTCTCTGGTTATGAAACTATCTTTATGATGAGGTTAGGATGTCTGTCTCTCTCTGATTATGAAACTATCTTTATGATGAGGTTAGGATGTCTCTTTGGTTATGAAACTATCTTTATGATGAGGTTCGGATGTCTGTCTCTCTCTGGTTATGAAACTATCTTTATGATGAGGTTAGGATGTCTGTCTCTCTCTGGTTATGAAACTATCTTTATGATGAGGTTCGGATGTCTGTCTCTCTCTGGTTATGAAACTATCTTTATGATGAGGTTAGGATGTCTGTCTCTCTCTGGTTATGAAACTATCTTTTTGATTAGGTTAGGATGTCTGTCTCTCTCTGGTTATGAAACTATCTTTATGATGAGGTTAGGATGTCTCTTTGGTTATGAAACTATCTTTATGATGAGGTTCGGTCTGTCTCTCTCTGGTTATGAAACTATCTTTATGATGAGGTTAGGATGTCTGACTCTCTCTGGTTATGAAACTATCTTTATGATGAGGTTCGGATGTCTGTCTCTCTCTGGTTATGAAACTATCTTTATGATGAGGTTATGATGTCTGTCTCTGGTTATGAAACTATCTTTATGATGAGGTTAGGATGTCTCTCTCTGGTTATGAAACTATCTTTATGATGAGGTTTGGATGTCTGTCTCTCTCTGGTTATGAAACTATCTTTATGATGAGGTTAGGATGTCTGTCTCTCTCTGGTTATGAAACTATCTTTATGATGAGGTTAGGATGTCTCTCTCTGGTTATGAAACTATCTTTATGATGAGCTTAGGATGTCTGTCTCTCTCTGGTTATGAAACTATCTTTATGATGAGGTTAGGATGTCTGTCTCTCTCTGGTTATGAAACTATCTTTATGATGAGGTTAGGATGTCTGTCTCTCTCTGGTTATGAAACTATCTTTATGATGAGGTTAGGATGTCTGTCTCTCTCTGGTTATGAAACTATCTTTATGATGAGGTTAGGATGTCTGTCTCTCTCTGGTTATGAAACTATCTTTATGATGAGGTTAGGATGTCTGTCTCTCTCTGGTTATGAAACTATCTTTATGATGAGGTTAGGATGTCTCTCTCTCTGGTTATGAAACTATCTTTATGATGAGGTTAGGATGTCTGTCTCTCTCTGGTTATGAAACTATCTTTATGATGAGGTTAGGATGTCTGTCTCTCTCTGGTTATGAAACTATCTTTATGATGAGGTTAGGATGTCTGTCTCTCTCTGGTTATGAAACTATCTTTATGATGAGGTTAGGATGTCTGTCTCTCTCTGGTTATGAAACTATCTTTATGATGAGGTTAGGATGTCTCTCTCTGGTTATGAAACTATCTTTATGATGAGGTTAGGATGTCTGTCTCTCTCTGGTTATGAAACTATCTTTATGATGAGGTTAGGATGTCTCTCTCTGGTTATGAAACTATCTTTATGATGAGGTTCGGATGTCTGTCTCTCTCTGGTTATGAAACTATCTTTATGATGAGGTTAGGATGTCTGTCTCTCTCTGGTTATGAAACTATCTTTATGATGAGGTTCGGATGTCTGTCTCTCTCTGGTTATGAAACTATCTTTATGATGAGGTTAGGATGTCTGTCTCTCTCTGGTTATGAAACTATCTTTATGATGAGGTTCGGATGTCTGTCTCTCTCTGGTTATGAAACTATCTTTATGATGAGGTTAGGATGTCTGACTCTCTCTGGTTATGAAACTATCTTTATGATGAGGTTAGGATGTCTGTCTCTCTCTGGTTATGAAACTATCTTTATGATGAGGTTAGGATGTCTGTCTCTCTCTGGTTATGAAACTATCTTTATGATGAGGTTAGGATGTCTGTCTCTCTCTGGTTATGAAACTATCTTTATGATGAGGTTAGGATGTCTCTCTCTGGTTATGAAACTATCTTTATGATGAGGTTAGGATGTCTGTCTCTCTCTGGTTATGAAACTATCTTTATGATGAGGTTAGGATGTCTGTCTCTCTCTGGTTATGAAACTATCTTTATGATGAGGTTAGGATGTCTGTCTCTCTCTGGTTATGAAACTATCTTTATGATGTTAGGATGTCTCTCTCTGGTTATGAAACTATCTTTATGATGAGGTTAGGATGTCTGTCTCTCTCTGGTTATGAAACTATCTTTATGATGAGGTTAGGATGTCTCTTTGGTTATGAAACTATCTTTATGATGAGGTTCGGATGTCTGTCTCTCTCTGGTTATGAAACTATCTTTATGATGAGGTTAGGATGTCTGTCTCTCTCTGGTTATGAAACTATCTTTATGATGAGGTTCGGATGTCTGTCTCTCTCTGGTTATGAAACTATCTTTATGATGAGGTTAGGATGTCTGTCTCTCTCTGGTTATGAAACTATCTTTATGATGAGGTTAGGATGTCTGTCTCTCTCTGGTTATGAAACTATCTTTATGATGAGGTTAGGATGTTATGAAACTATCTTTATGATGAGGTTCGGATGTCTGTCTCTCTCTGGTTATGAAACTATCTTTATGATGAGGTTAGGATGTCTGTCTCTCTCTGGTTATGAAACTATCTTTATGATGAGGTTCGGATGTCTGTCTCTCTCTGGTTATGAAACTATCTTTATGATGAGGTTAGGATGTCTGTCTCTGGTTATGAAACTATCTTTATGATGAGGTTAGGATGTCTGTCTCTCTCTGGTTATGAAACTATCTTTATGATGAGGTTCGGATGTCTGTCTCTCTCTGGTTATGAAACTATCTTTATGATGAGGTTAGGATGTCTGTCTCTCTCTGGTTATGAAACTATCTTTATGATGAGGTTAGGATGTCTCTCTCTGGTTATGAAACTATCTTTATGATGAGGTTAGGATGTCTGTCTCTCTCTGGTTATGAAACTATCTTTATGATGAGGTTAGGATGTCTGTCTCTCTCTGGTTATGAAACTATCTTTATGATGAGGTTAGGATGTCTCTGGTTATGAAACTATCTTTTTGATTAGGTTAGGATGTCTGTCTCTCTCTGGTTATGAAACTATCTTTATGATGAGGTTAGGATGTCTGTCTCTCTCTGGTTATGAAACTATCGTTATGATGTGGTTAGGATGTCTGTCTCTCTCTGGTTATGAAACTATCTTTATGATGAGGTTAGGATGTCTGTCTCTCTCTGGTTATGAAACTATCTTTATGATGAGGTTAGGATGTCTCTTTGGTTATGAAACTATCTTTATGATGAGGTTCGGATGTCTGTCTCTCTCTGGTTATGAAACTATCTTTATGATGAGGTTAGGATGTCTGTCTCTCTCTGGTTATGAAACTATCTTTATGATGAGGTTAGGATGTCTCTCTCTGGTTATGAAACTATCTTTATGATGAGCTTAGGATGTCTCTCTCTTGTTATGAAACTATCTTTATGATGAGGTTAGGATGTCTGTCTCTCTCTGGTTATGAAACTATCTTTATGATGAGCTTAGGATGTCTCTCTCTGGTTATGAAACGATCTTTATGATGAGGTTAGGATGTCTGTCTCTCTCTGGTTATGAAACTATCTTTATGATGAGGTTAGGATGTCTGTCTCTCTCTGGTTATGAAACTATCTTTTTGATTAGGTTAGGATGTCTGTCTCTCTCTGGTTATGAAACTATCTTTATGATGAGGTTAGGATGTCTGTCTCTCTCTGGTTATGAAACTATCGTTATGATGTGGTTAGGATGTCTGTCTCTCTCTGGTTATGAAACTATCTTTATGATGAGGTTAGGATGTCTGTCTCTCTCTGGTTATGAAACTATCTTTATGATGAGGTTAGGATGTCTCTTTGGTTATGAAACTATCTTTATGATGAGGTTAGGATGTCTGTCTCTCTCTGGTTATGAAACTATCTTTATGATGAGGTTAGGATGTCTGTCTCTCTCTGGTTATGAAACTATCTTTATGATGAGGTTAGGATGTCTCTTTGGTTATGAAACTATCTTTATGATGAGGTTCGGATGTCTGTCTCTCTCTGGTTATGAAACTATCTTTATGATGAGCTTAGGATGTCTCTCTCTGGTTATGAAACGATCTTTATGATGAGGTTCGGATGTCTGTCGCTCTCTGGTTATGAAACTATCTTTATGATGAGGTTAGGATGTCTCTCTCTGGTTATGAAACTATCTTTATGATGAGGTTAGGATGTCTGTCTCTCTCTGGTTATGAAACTATCTTTATAATGAGGTTCGGATGTCTGTCTCTCTCTGGTTATGAAACTATCGTTATGATGAGGTTAGGATGTCTGTCTCTCTCTGGTTATGAAACTATCTTTATGATGAGGTTCAGATTTCTGTCTCTCTCTGGTTATGAAACTATCTTTATGATGAGGTTAGGATGTCTGTCTCTCTCTGGTTATGAAACTATCTTTATGATGAGGTTAGGATGTCTGTCTCTCTCTGGTTATGAAACTATCTTTTTGATTAGGTTAGGATGTCTGTCTCTCTCTGGTTATGAAACTATATTTATGATGAGGTTAGGATGTCTGTCTCTCTCTGGTTATGAAACTATCGTTATGATGTGGTTAGGATGTCTGTCTCTCTCTAGTTATGAAACTATCTTTATGATGAGGTTAGGATGTCTGTCTCTCTCTGGTTATGAAACTATCTTTATGATGAGGTTAGGATGTCTCTTTGGTTATGAAACTATCTTTATGATGAGGTTAGGATGTCTGTCTCTCTCTGGTTATGAAACTATCTTTATGATGAGGTTTGGATGTCTGTCTCTCTCTGGTTATGAAACTATCTTTATGATGAGCTTAGGATGTCTCTCTCTGGTTATGAAACGATCTTTATGATGAGGTTCGGATGTCTGTCTCTCTCTGGTTATGAAACTATCTTTATGATGAGGTTAGGATGTCTCTCTCTGGTTATGAAACTATCTTTATGATGAGGTTAGGATGTCTGTCTCTCTCTGGTTATGAAACTATCGTTATGATGTGGTTAGGATGTCTGTCTTTCACTGTCCAATCCCACTCAACCAGCCCTCCACCATTCAGACTTAGGAGACTTAAGTCAAGATATTCATTTTATATTACATTTGAGTCATTTAGCAGACACTCTTATCCAGAGTAACTTACAGGAGCAATTAGGGTTAAGTGCCTTGCTCAAGGGCACATTGGCAGATTTCTCACCTAGTAGGCTTGGCGATTAGAACCAGTGACTTTTCGGTTACTGGACCAACGCTGTTAACCGCTAGACTAGGTATTTGTTTTCTTCACATTTTCAAACAGTACATTTATATTTTCCAACGGGGCTATACATTTGGGTGAGATTTTTTCTCTCCTGAGTAGCCTCGTTTCACTGCCAAAAATAAAATTAAACCATCCAGTGTTCAGCGAAATAACATCACAATGTCAAATACAGGCAGCCTGATTAACATTTAATCACATTAACCGAAAACTTCACTCTTGCGCATACATTTAGAAACGAAACATGACAATTTGAAAAATAAGCCATGGGAGTTTTTGGAGCAAGAATAAAGATGACTTTCGAGTAGTCAGACATGTATAAAAGCATCATATATCATTAATAAGAAGGGGCTAGAAGTGTCTTACATGGTGAGCTACCGAGTGGCTATTGTGGAGGACTTAATTCTTCCTGTTGCTGCAGATATGGCTGGGACAATGCCTTCATCAAACGACACTGTGTCACGACGCATCGGTGACATGGCAGGAGATGTTTTGAAACAATTACTGCTTCACATACAAGCCAGTGAATTCTATGCATTGCAGCTGGATGAGTCAACAGACGTGGCGGGCCTGGCACAGCACCTGGTATATGTTCCTTACGTTTATGGAGGGTCAATTAAGGAAGACATCCTCTTCTGCAAACCACTGGAAACCAGGACAACAGGAGAGGATATTTTGAAAGCACTGGAAAGCTTTGTGACATCAAATGGACTTTGGTGGTCAAGATGTGTTGGTATCTGTACTGATGGCGCAAAAGCCATGATAGGGAGAAATAGTGGAGTGGTAACGCGTGTGCAAGCAATTGCTCCCGACGCCACTTGGGTACACTGCAGCATCCACCGAGAGGCACTTGCTGCCAAGGGAATGCCTGAAAGACGTTTTGGACACTACAGAGAAAATGGTTAACTTTGTTAAAGCAAAGCCCCTGAACTCCCGTGTATTTTCTACACTATGCAATGATATAGGCAGCGATCGTGTAACGCTTTTACAACAAACAGAAGTGCGCTGGTTATCAAGGGGCAAAGTATTGACACGTTTTTTTAATTGAGAGACGAGCTTAAAGTTTTCTTTACTGACCATGATTTTCACTTGTCTGACCGCTTGCATGATGATGAGTTTCTCACATGACTGGCCTATCTGGGTGATGTTTTTTCGTCTGAATGATCTGAATGGAAGATTACAGGGACTCTCGGCAACTATATTCAATGTGCGGGTCAAAATTGAGGCTATGATTAAGAAGTTGGAGCTCTTCTCTTTCTGCATTAACAAGGACAACACATAGGTCTTTCCATCATTGTATGATTTTTTGTGTGCGAATGAACTCAAGCTTACGGACAATGTCAAATGTGATATCGTGAAGTTGGGTGCGCAATTACGCAGGTACTTTCCTGAAACGGATGACTCAAACAACTGGATTCGTTATCCCTTTCATGCCCTGCCTCCAGTCCACTTACCGATATCTGAACAAGAGAGCCTCATCGAAATTGCAACAAGCGGTTCTGTGAAAATTGAATTGAATCAGAAGCCACTGCCAGATTTCTGGATAGGGCTGCGCTCAGAGTATCCTGCCTTGGCAAATCGTGCTGTTAAGACACTGATGCCCTTTGCAACCATGTACCTATGTGAGTGGATTCTTGGCCCTCACTAGCATGAACACTAACTACAGGCACAGACTGTGTGTGGAAATGATTTAAGACTGAGACTCTCCAATACCACCCAACATTGTAGAGTTATGTGCATCCTTTCAAGCACACCCTTCTCATTAAGCTGTGGTGAGGTCTTCACAATTTTTTGATAAACAAATAAAGTTTTATATGTAAGATGGTTAAATAAAGAGCAAAAGTATTGATTATTATAATATTATTGTGCCCTGGTCCTATAAGAGGTGTTTGTCACTTCCCACGAGCCGGATTGTGACAAAACCTCACACTCATTCTTATGTTTAAGAAATATATTGTATAGTGTGTGTGTGGCAGGCTTATAATGATGGCAACAAAAAAAACATTTGAGAGTATGCTGACCCTGATGCTAGAGGGGGTACGCAGCTGGAGGTTGAATGTTTGAAGGGGTACGAGACAATAAAAAGTTTGGGAACCACTGCTCTAGATGCCACCATATCACATACACTCAGATGAACACAGGCAACTGCACACACACACGCGTGCACACGCGTTACAAAACAGTCAGAAAATCAACGTCTCGCAATGTTAATCTCAAACACACACTCAGTGCGAGAACCTTCACTTTCATTCTCTCCGTCAGTGTAATTAAAATATGCAAATGGTGGAGAAAACGCATTTCATCGCAGTGATGACTGTGGCAGTTATGCAGAGGCAGTGAATAGTTGAAAAGATTTGGTCAGATAAGGCCCATTGGCATCGATAGCGGTGGAGGGAGGAGTGGGGAGGATAGGAAACTAATGACAAAGGGAATTGTTGGCTTATCTCGTTTCCACACACACATCAAACTTCTGGAGGGCTGCCTTCTCACACCACTGGCTGTTCCATAGCTCTCTACTGCAGTCTACTGATGAGAGGTACTTCCTATACATGAATTGCATACATAGAAGAATACACGTTTGTTTTTGTGTGTATTTAACATGCATATCTGTTTTAATGACAGTTTACATACGGCTTTGTGTGGGTGGGAATATTGTCTGTCTGACTCAAATCTCTGTACCACTCTCTGCTCTCTCTTTCTGTCTTCATCCCTCCCTCTCTCTCTCCATCTCTCTCTCTCTTCTGTTAGTAGAGTACAGACAGACCCAACTAGGTGTCTGTGTGAGGGACAGGATGTATCTCTGAGAGGAAGCACCATGGTGTACAGCGGTTCAGTACAGTACTATGAGAGACCCCATGTTTAGTGTGTGCTGCTGGCAGCAGCGCTCTAGTAAAAAATTGCCCATTTAATTTAGCTTTCTGTCAATCTCTCTCTTTCTCCTCTCTCTCTCTTTCTCTCTCACCACCCTCTCTCTCTCTCTCTCTCTCTCAACCCCTCTCTTTTTCTCTCTCTCTCACTCCCCTCTCTCTCACCCCCCCTCTCTCTCAACCCCTCTCTCTTTCTCTCTTTCCCACACCCCCTCTCTTTTTCCCTATCTCTCACCCCCACTCTCTTTCTCCTTCTCAACCCCTCTCTCACCCCTCTCTTTCTCTCTTTCCCTCTCTCTCACCCCTTTTCTCTTTCTCACCCCCTCTCTCCTTCTCTCTCTCAACCCCCTCTCTCTTTCTTTCTCTCTCACCCCCCCCTCTCTCACCCCCCTCTCTTTTCACTCTCTCTCTCTCTCTCTGTAACCTAGTGGTTAGAGCGTTGGGCCAGTAATCAAAAGGTTGCTGGATTGAATCACAGAGCTGACAAGATAAAAATCTGTCGTTCCGCCCCTGAGCAAGGCAGTTAACCCACTATTCCCTGGGCGTCAAAGACGCGGGTGTCGATTACGGCAGCCCCCCGCACCTCTCTGATTCATAGCGGTTAAATGCGGAAGACACATTTCAGTTGAATGCATTCAGTTGTAGAATTTTGTAGGTATCCCCCTTTCTCTCTCCTTCTCTCTCTCACCCCCCTCTCTCCCTGTGTAAGTGTCTTTCTCTCTTTCTCTCTCTGCTTATCTTGTCATCTCTCTAATAGAGAGAGAAAAACCGAGTGCTCTTTTCAAGAGTTTGAAAAAAAGAGACGGAGAGAGAGAGAGAGAGAGCGAGAGAGATAAATGAAAGTTGTTCAAGACCCTGACTTATAATTAATCTGGTAACATGAATAAATGAACAACAAAATAAACACCTTTTCATTCTGTCAAAAAGTCAGCGCTGATGACTCAACTCTCTGTGTGTGTGTGTGTGTGTGTGTGTGTGTGTGTGTGTGTGTGTGTGTGTGTGTGTGTGTGTGTGTGTGTGTGTGTCAATCTGGGTCTGCCTTTCAGCTTCCATCTTCCTCTATGTGAGTCAGAACCATCAATATAACCCAACTCACCAGTGGCACGCAACAATTCTACCTTCTAGTAACACCACAAAGAGGATGAAGTACTGATCTAGCATCAGCTAACTCTGCCTGAATCCTAACTTTAACCATTAGAGAGCAGCAATGCAAAACTGACCTTAGATCAGTATCAAGGGCAACTTCATTCTTCTCTACACAAAGGGAGATGGATTGTCACTCTTTCTTCGTTTCCCGCATTAGTCTCATGGTCCTACAATGTTAGAGTAACTAAACCTGCTCTGTATCTGGCAAGAAAAGGCCAGTGGTCTAGTGCTGGAGTTATCTTATAGAGGCATGCTGCTCCCTATTTGGCAGGCGCAGGGCAGTGCCACCGCCTGTCTGCTGGGTTGATTAATAAGTAGCGTCAGAGTGTTTGTGTGTGTTGATTAATAAGTAGCGGCAGCGTAGTAACAGAGTGAGCAGCCCAAAACGCTGGCGGGCCCACCACACACTGATTAATGCCACACACACACACACACACACACACACACACACACACACACACACACACACACACACACACACACACACACACACACACACACACACAGTTAAGCAGTACACCCACACAAAAATGAAATAAAAGGCACACACACACATATTCACAGACAGACACAGACAGACAGACACAGACAGACAGACAGACAGATCCAGCAGCGTCAGCTGTGACAGAGTGCTGTTGTGAGTGATGGCTCATCAGTGCAGCCTTATCTACTTTACAGTCTCTTAACCACGAGCACTGAGGCATCACAAAACACTTCCTGTTGCTGTTGCCTGACACACACACTGCTGCTAACATGACAGCCAGCCAGACAGACAAGCTGTTTTGGTGGGGGACGAAACACAATAAATGAAATTTTTCTCTCAGTTAGGGTCCTTGTTGGCTCAGGTCTATGAGGTTTTACTGTGGATGTGTACAGCAAGATGTTACGACATGCTTGTCAACTGTGCAATGTTCAGATGGTGCTGTCTCTGTGAATGCTGTATATGTGTGTGTGTGTGTGTGTGTGTGTGTGTGTGTGTCCTAGTAAGGCTGCAGGTATAAGCTGTGGCAGGTTTGCCTTATCACTGTGTTTGCTAAACGACTTACAGGGCTAGATAAGGAGAGAGCATAGTGGTTGCCAATATACACACACAAACACACACACAGACACACACAGACACACACACACACACACACACACACACACACACACACACACACACACACACACACACACACACACACACACTCTGCTGGGGGGCTTATTACATTTTTTGTGTGTGGTGCATGCATGTGTCTGTGTGTGTACGTCTGTGTGTGTGTGTGTCTGTGTGTGTGTGTGTGTACGTCTGTGTGTGTGTTGTAGCTGGGTTGATTTCTGATACGGGCTGCGGAGCCGGGTCTCCTAACAAGAATCCTTAGCTGCCAAGGGGCAGCTCACCTCTGTCTGCTACTGGGGCCATGTGCCCCGCCAGCGTAGTCCTCTGTTTCCACTGTTACCTGTCAGTGTTTCTGTCCATCTTTGCATCTCTCTCCGGGAGTCTTTATTCCATTAGTCTACCATTTCACTTATTTTCTTCCCTCCTCGTCATCCCCCTCTCCTAATCACTTATTTTTTTCCCCTCAGATGAAGCGTGGTCTTCCTCATTATCTCTCGCTCTACAGTGCCTCCTCTCTCTCTCGTTCTCCCTCTCTCTTCCACCTCCTCCCTCTGCCCCTCCCTCCGTTCATCTCTCAGCTCCTTTCATATTGAAATCTTTATTCCTCATCTATGTGGGGAGTGTGTCTGGGGAGTGCATTAACCGTTCGTAGCGCCTGGGCCCTGTCTTGGCCCCACATCACACACACCTCTGTGAAGTTCTGTTAGTGAGCCCACCACTATCACTCCCTCCTCACATCCGTGCCAAACTGCCCGCAGAAGATGAGGGGGAGGAATAGAGAAGAGGTGGAACAATTTTGTTTTTAGACATTTAGATGAGGTGGGATAAATGTGTACTGTGTGGATGTGTCTGAGGGGTTTCTGTGTGCTTGAAGTTATTTGCATTACATGTCTAATTTCTCTCTGGTATTTGTCACATTTATTTAATTGGGGTAAGCACTCTTCCTCCCTTTTTCTCACTTTCTCTCCCTCCCTTGTTCTCAATCTCTCTCCCTCCCGCTCCCTCTCTTTCTCCTTCTCACTCGCTCTGTGCTTTCTTTTCTTATCCCTCTCTCTCTCTTTCCCCTTCCCTCCTTCCTGACTTTCTCCTCCCTCCATCCTGCCTCTCTTTCTCTCCCACACCTGCAGGCATTGTTCAGATGGGGCTCTGTATTGCACACGGAGAGTGTGTGTGAATGTATGTGGTAGCTGTAAGCGCTGAGGGCCTCAGTTTGTCAACTAGGCGGCCCCTCCATGAATATTCAGTAAGTGGTCCAGATAACGGGCAGGCAACTGAGGGGGAACCGCCAGAAAGACAGAGGGATGGAGGGATAGAGGGAGAGAGTGGATGGAGGGGGGTAGAAGAATATGGATGGAGGGGGGTAGAAGAAGGAATGAACGAGTGAGAGTTGGGGAATGAGGAAGGGAGAACTAGAGAGATAGGGAATGAGAAAGAGAAAGCTAGAGAGGAGAGGGAATGAGAGAGAGAGAAGAAGTGAAAATGCCAGAGAGAGACTGAATGACAGAGAAAGTAGAAGAGAGAGAGTTAAAGTGACTAGAGCTAAAGCAATTAGCCCATGGTCCTGTTAGAGGTAGGGGGGGGGAGAGAGAGAGAGAGAGGACACCACCCTCAAACACAGCCCCAACATCTCACACAGGAGCAACGGACAGGCCGCCCAGACAGACACTAGCCACATTGACACACCCACCCCAAATGAATCAATACCGTTCCAAACCAACCATGCCCACACCCAATATAGGCCCTTCAGATCAGACATATGCCCCCCCCTGCCCACCCCATACCCCCCACTCCCGAAAAGAGGGCCTCAACATGAAAGTCACACATACGCCCAGGCCGTAAGCAGGCAAACAAGACCAACCCCCACTCTTACACCAGCCCAAGCCAATGGCATGTAGCAGAGGCTTAGCAGGCTCTGCTCACACTTCCTGGTCTGAGGCCAAACCACACGACTAAAAACATTGGACACTTTATGGAGCACAGAACACTATCTCATCCTGGAATATCCCAGGTCAGAGGTCATCTGACTTTGGCCTAAAGAGCAGGAACCTGGACTTCACCAAACATATCAGAAATACAGACATTGTCATCCTACAAGAAACATGGTATAGAGGAGTTGACCCTCTAGAGAGCTGATAGTCCCATCCACCAAACTACCAGGAGTAAAGAGAGAAGGGGGTTTGCTAATTCAGTATAGAGCAGACCTAGCTCACTCTATTAAATTAGTCAAAACAGGAACATTTTACAATTGGCTAGAAATTCAAAAGGAAACGATCTCAACACAGAAAAATGTCCTTCTGTGTGCTAGACTGTAAGAGTTTTCTGTCATTTCAAACTTAAAACACTGCAGGATGCACAGTATAATACCATCAATGTGTTTTACAGCATTAATGATGTAGATTGCACTGCATTATGGGTAAAATGCTGAAAAATACTGTTATTAACTGTAATTCGGAAGCCTCCTGTAAAAACTACACTAACATTCTGCATTTCTTTACAGTAATAGCTTATGCCTACTGTAGATTCGAATGATCCGTTTCAGGCGCTGACCTCACGTGTTCGGGTGAGACACATGAAGCTCACACTATTTTAGTAAATCTCTTCTTGTGTGCATGTGGGTTGTGGTGGAGAGAGAGACAGATGTAAAGATGTAAACCTGGCAGTAGAAAACCTAAACAGTATATTCCACATCTCAGCTTCCCTACTAAAACTAAACATTACAAGCAGACAACTTAACAAAAGTAACAACAACGACAAATGGTTTGATGAAGAATGCAAAAACCTAAGAAAGAAATTGAGAAACCTATCCAACCAAAAACATAGAGACCCAGAAAACCTGAAACTTCACTATAATGAATCACTAAAACGATACAGAAATACAATACAGAAAAATTAAGGACGTAAGAAATGAACTCAATGTAATTTAAGAATCCATAAAATCTAACCACTTCTGGGAAAATTGGAACACACTAAACAAACAACAACACGAAGCGTTATCTATCCAAAACGGAGACGGATAAACCACTTCTCAAAAATGTTCAGCTCTATAAAAAAGAACTAACAGCAAAAACATATACATGACCAAATACAAATCTTAGAATCAACTATTAAAGACTGCCAGAACCCACTGGATTCTCCAATTACACTGAATGAACTACAGGACAAAATAAAAACCCTCCAACCCAAAAAGGTCTGTTGTGTTGATGGTATCCTAAATACTCATAAAACTCATGAAATATACAGACCACAAATTCCAATTGGGTATACTTAAACTCTTTAACATCATCCTCAGCTCTGGAATCTTTCCCAATATTTGGAACCAAGGACTGATCACCCGAATCCACAAAAGTGGAGACAAATTTGACCCCAACAACTACCGAGGGATATGCGTCAACAGCAACCTTGGGAAAATCCTCTGCATTATCATTAACATCAGACATCTACATTTCCTCAGTGAAAACAATGTACTGAGCAAATGTCAAATTGTCTTTATACCAAATGACTGTACGACAGACCACGTATTCACCCTGCACACCCTAATTGACAAACAAACAAACCAAAACAAAGGCAAAGTCTTCTCATGCTTTCTTCATTTCAAAAAAGCTTTTGACTCAATTTGGCATGAGGGCCTGCTATACAAATTGATGGAATGCTGTGTTGGGGGGAAAAATACGATATTATAAAATCCATGTACACAATCAAGTGTGTGGTTAAAAAAAACTCAAATCTTTCCACAGGGCCGTGGGGTGAGACGAGGATGCAGCTTGAACCCCACCCTCTTCAACATATACAGTACCAGTCACAACTTTGGACACACCTACTCATTCAAGGTTTTTTTTTATTTTTATTTTTTTACTATTTTCTACATTGTAGAACAATAGTGAAGACATCAAAACTATGAAATAACACATATGGAATCATGTAGTAACCAAAAAAGTGTTAAACAAGACAAAATATATTTTATATTTGAGATTCTTTATGATTGTGAGGTCTGAGGTCCGCTCACCAACCAAGAATTCACAAAATGGGGAAAACACCAAATTGAGACTGCATGCAGATTTCTGCAAAAAACAACATAAAACATAAAGTCAATCATGCAGAGCAGAATAAGGCTGATACCCGCTAATTATCAAAATCCAGAAAAGAGCCCTTAAATTCTACATTCACCTAAAAGGAAGCAATTCCCAAACCTTCCATAACAAAGCCATCACCTACAGAGAGATGAACCTTGAAAAGAGTCCCCTTAGCGAGCTGGTACTGGGGATCTGTTCATAAACACAAACAGACTCTACAGAAACCCAGGACAGCATCATAATTAAACCCAACTAAATCATGAGAAATTAACAAAAAAACTGAGAGAACTAGAATGCTATTTGGCCCGAATGAGGTGGAAACCGAGCTGCACTTCCTAACCTCCTGCCAATTGTATGACCATATTAGAGACACACATTTCCCTCAGATTACACAGACCCACAAAGAATTCGAAAAAAACAAATCACATTTTTGATAAACTCCCATATCTATTGGGTGAAATACAACAGTGCGCAACCACAGCAGCAACATTTGTGACCTGTTGCCACAAGAAAAGGGCAACCAGTGAAGAACAAACACCATTGTAAATACTACCAATATGTATGTTTATTTATTGTGTACTTTAACTATTTGCACATTGTCGGAACTTTTGCGAGTGTAATGTTTATTGTTCAATTCTGATTGTTATTTTCGCTTTTGTTTATGATCGATTTTACATTGATAATGTAAACATACATTTCCCATGCCAATAACAGAGAGAGAGAGAGAGAGAGAGAGAATGAGAGAGAGAGAGAGAGAGAGAGAGAGAGAGAGAGAGAGAGAGAGAGAGAGAGAGAGAGAGAGAGAGAGAGAGAGAGAGAGAGAGAGAGAGAGAGAGAGAGAGAGAGAGAGAGAGAGAGAGAGAGAGAGAGAGAGAGAGAGAGAGAGAGAGAGAGAGAGAGAGAGAGTAGTGAGGTGTGGTGTCCTCAGGCCAAGTCTTAACCTGAGGAACTGATCCTCTGTCTATAGCTCCAGTCAATGATGGATGACCAGGGGTGTGTGTGTCTGTGTGTGCATGGTTCCCTGCTTTCAAACTCAACCATGTGCTCCGCAAGCCAATCAGTTTGTCTCTCGATCCTTCTCTCCCTCCATTGATCCTAATATTGAGAGTCCTTCTCTCCTCTTCTCATCCTTCTCTCATCTCGTCGTCCCAATCAATCCTCTATCCATAGTTAATGCTTCTATCATAATTTGCTCATTAGATTCAGGGCCTGATTGAATTTTTGGGGAAAGATGAGATATTCTCAGGGCTAATTAACACAGTAATAACTCTACTGGAATATAATACACACCAAAAGCCTTGAATGTCTCATCTGCTGCGAGAGAGAGACTGAAAGAGAGTGAGTGAGAGAGTGAAAGACAGAGCGAGAGTGAGAGAAAGAGAGCGTAAGAGAGAGAGAGCGAGAGTGAAAGAGAGAGAGGGAAGAAAAAACGTCTTGAGACTCTGACCGAAGCGAATGTTCAGCACACAGCATACACTACATTTAGCTACTATATGATACCACACACATTTGATTAGCAAGCACCATTATGCAAAACGTTTCTACCATTATCATTATGGTGACCATCATGCCCAAGGAGTGTCCTTGTCCTTGCTATTGCCGCGCTTCACATAAATACATCTTGTGAATGGCTGTGGGAGATTGAATAGCCGTAGATTGGTTGCTGCGATTTCATCGTATACCTTGTAATTACTCTAGATATATTTATTCAGAAATCTCTCTCTCCCGGTCCCCCCCCACAACCCCTCCCCTTATCCAGGCCATTGGCGAAGCTTAACAATATTACCATATTCATGAGATGAGGGGCACTCAGAACAACTAGGCAGTAATCCGTCAACCCAGGCCCCGAGCCCAGTGTCTAACCCAGGGGTCTCCAACTTTTCCTAGCATGTGAGCTATTTAAAAAAAAATCAACATATCGCAAGCTAATTTTTAAAAATATATATAGCTTTTAAATAAGCACATTCTTCTCGTTTACCCTGCAACTCTTCCTAAGTCCTTGGTTTACAAGAGATGTGTCATTATACCTAGTAAAATGCTGGTTTATAGACAGTATTTGGCCCCTTAAAATTATCTTTCGTATTTTCCAGAAATCAGTTCTCAGTTTCATTTTTCCTGGTTTTGATTAATTTATTTGTGTTTTACTCTCAATGTTACAATCATTCGTATAGAAACAACAATAAAAAATATGTTCTGAATCCATGTCAATGCTTAAATCACGACATATGACAATTTTTGAGGTCTGAAAAAAAAAAAAAAAAAAGATTTATTTTGTGTAATTCTCCTTTATTTGTGCATCTATAGCAAGAGAGGAAGGTGTCAGTCGAGCAACGTTTCTGCTGTTAGGCCTACTGCTACAGCACACGGCATGACAATCTGCAAAACAGTCGCCACCCAATTGATTCAAATAATCATTACATAGTTTTGTCAGGGAAGCCGACGTTGCAGTTAACATTTCATTGAGAAGGTTATTGGGGAAAGTCTTGTTGTCTACCCACAAGACGATGATCATTAGCATCACTAACTGGCTACATGGAGTGATAAACAAACACGCTCACCAAACAGACAGACGGGCAATAATGCTGGAAACTAATTGGTAGATATTGTGCTACGTTTGCCTTTAAAGCCAATAGTGGCTAACCAGAGGTGGGATAATGTCAGTGTGGGTTTATGTTTGACAGTTTGCAATGGAACAAATAACAAATGCATGTTCTTTCAGAATTGTCTACAGTAGCTACTCATTGGTAGCTACTCACCTGTTGGAGGCCCCTGGTCTAACCATCTAACCGTGTGTGTGTGTGTTCATGGGGCGGCAGGTAACCAAGTGGTTAGAGCGTTGGGCCAGTGATGAAAGGTTGCTAGATGGAATCCCCGAGCTGACAAGGTAAAAATCTGTCATTCTGAACAAGGCAGTTAACCCACTGTTCCCCGGTAGTCCGTCATTGTAAATAAGAATTTGTTCTTACCGACTTGCCTAGTTAAATAAAAAATGTGTGTGTGTATGTGAATGGCTGCCTTAGTCCAGCTCTCAAACTATCTAACCATAACCCATCAGGCCCCTTGAGGTACAGGACTGCATATAGCAATGAGTTGGCAATCATACTCTATAATTCATGGTGGATATGGATCCAGAGTTTGCCTGTTGCCGATTGTATTACGGAGATAAGTGATCGTTGGATGTGGATGGGTATGTGTGGGTGCCAGCCAAATAGCATTGCAGTTCTGCTGTCATTTGATAAAAATGAAGCTATCTTTTGCTGAATGTGTATCACTAATGTATTTTCTATGAAGGAAAACGAGTTGCACGTCACTGATCACTCTATTGAAGCAAAAAAACACTGTTGACTTTCAATATAAAACCCAAACCCTGTCATTACACAGCTGGACTCACCTGCTCCTGCTTTCTCCCATTGTGCCCTTGACAAAAAACAGCTGACTGGCTCAACTGTTCTGGGGAACTACCGTAAGCTTCATAATGTCAAATAATGTGACAGGTGAAATGAAGAAGGCGATCTGCTTTATCTCCTAACGTATTGCATGTATTTACGTACTTAAAAAGTAGCTACAAATAACGTACTGAAAAACATCAAATCAATGATTTAAACGGTATTGGCAGTATTGAAAAACCATCCCGTGGCGATTTCCAAATACCCTGTCATACAGTATATAAGGTATAGCACTCAAGCCTAATTGGAATGTAGATTCCATTATGGACTAACACAGGTAATGATGAAACACATCAGTAGAAGAGTAAGTCCGTAGTGTGTGTTTGGTAACACTTGATTTGACACCTAGCGTCATAACACGGTCATAACCACTTCATAATATGTCATAACAGCTGACAACACCTGTCATAATATGGGCACAACACTGTCATGACACATACATTTAGACTTGTTGTGACATATATTGCATTATTTTATGGCTGGTTATACTTGCACTGGCTTTGCTGATACTTTGTAAAGGGAAAATGTACTTGATACGATTGTGATGTGTTGTCTCACCTAGCTATCTAAAAATGAATGCACTAATTGTAAGTAGCTCTGGATAAGAGCATCTGCTAAACGACTAAAATGTCAAACGTAATTTTTTTTTACTCTAAATCGTATTATTTATTCAAATGTCTTTTTTCCCTGCCAAGAAGTTTCCTTTCCTTTGAAAGTTTGTTTCTGCAGCCTCCCTCAAGGTCTTCACCTCCACCACTAGATGCAGCAGATGCATTATTTTATCAGAGAAATATAAACAGACATCAGAGTAGAGTGTGTCCTCAGTCCCTTCCTGTATTCCCTGTAAAACCACGACTGCGTGGCGTCACACAGTTCCAACTCCAACGGCACGACAGTAGTAGGCCTGATCACCAACCACGACGAGACAGCCTACAGGGAGGAGCTAGGCACTCTGACGGCGTAGTGCCAGGTCAACAACCTCTCCCTCAACGTTAGCAAAACATCCTCATCAACGGGGCCACCGTGGAGACGGTCAATAGCTTCAAATTCCTCGGCGTACACATCTAAGAGAAGCAGAAATGGTCTAACCACACGGACACCGTGTTGAATAAGGCGCGACAGAAACTCTTCAACCTCAGGATGGTGAAGAAACTTGGCCTGTCCCTGAGGGCCCTAACAGTGTTCTACAGGAGCACCATCAAGAGCATACAGCCTGGTACGGCAACCCCCCCCCCCCCCCCAAACGGATTTTACTCATTCCCCACCCCAACGACATTCATCACTGTTGCAGTTGTTAAAATGTCTTTATAACTTAGTTTTTTATTTCACTCAATGGTCATGCTGCTGCTCCCCCTATGATCATTCCACCCCACCCCCTCAATAGTCTTTACTTAGCTTCCACCCCAATGGACATTTATTTATTCATCACTGCCACAGTTGTTATTATGTATATAGTGCTATTTCTATTTCTATTGTTTTATTACCATTTTCTTTAAAGAAAGCTGAAAACTAAACTTCATTCAAATATATTATAGCAATAGCAAACACTTCTACACATACTCAAACACTATTACAATCTTGTTTTATCAATGTTTTCATAACATAGATAAAGCTAGCTCTCAACTATTCATGTAACTAGCTAACGGTTAGCTACCCTATCACTTCTTGGCAATTTATCGCATGAAATAGAATTCACTTATCATAACAAGAATAGACTGACGAGTTTCAGAAGAAATATCTTTGTTTCTAGCCATTTTGAGCCTGTAATCGAACACACAAATGCTGATGCTCCAGATACTCAACTAGTCTAAAGTAGGCCAGTTTTATTGCTTCTTTAATCAGAACGACAGTTTTCAGCTGTGCTAACATAATTTCAAAAGGGTTTTCTAATGATCAATTAGCCTTTTAAAAATATATACTTGGATTAGCTAACACATCGTGTCATTGGAACACCGGAGTGATGGTTGCTGATAATGGGCCACTGTACACCTATGTAGATATTCCATAAAAAATCAGATGTTTCCAGCTACAACAGTCATTTACAACATTATCAATGTCTACACTGTATTTCTGATCAATTTGATGTTATTTTAATGGACAAAAAAAATCTGCTTTTCTTTCAAAAACAAAGACATTTCTAAGTGGCCCCAAACTTTTGAACGGTAGTGTACATACAAAGTTAGCTAGCTTACTTGGCTACACTCATATGAAGGGGAAAATCTCACTTGTTTTTTACTCGGTTAAAACATATTAAATAATCCATCAAAATTACGAGGAAACTCATAACTGTTTAAATGAACATGTTATCTCCTGATTTTAAAAAAACGAAACCATGCTTCTAAATGCAAAAAAAACTGAAAACAGGATGAATAAGGAGACCCAGACAATTTACATTTTTCCACTGGGCTTCTCTTCCTGCTTCTCTTCTTCCAACATATAAGGCTCACGCCTGCAGCTAAGTGTTAAAATGTCTCCCCCTAGTTGTATACAAGTATATTAAAGCAAAACCATGGAGGGCTATAATAACATTGTGGTGAACAAACTGATTCCAAAATATGGAAATGTATAGAACATATCACAGGGCATTTTTTTGTAAGGGAAATAATATAAGCCAGATAGGCCTATAACGAACATTACCATATGTGACCCGTTGCAAGAAACGTATGTCACACGTCACTACTTCAAGGGAGAGGCATTTGAACGTTAAAAAATATTCTGATCAAAATAGTTTTTTGGGGGCAGAAATGCCTTCTGGAACATGTGAACTTTCATGTGCCTTATTAACAAACTTCTACGCCATCCGTAAATACAAGCCTAGTTGGTTTATCCACGGAAAAAGACAGGAACCTTCCCGCTAGCCATGCTAGGCCGAAATAATGGATGGACTGGACATGCCGAGAGATGAGTTCGGATTGGTCTGCCATGTAGCATGATTCTGTCTATAACACGAGCTGCTCAGTATGTGTAGATAATCCATTGTACCCCGGCTTTTTTTTAAGATATCATGAAGAACTGCAAAAGTGTTGCTCTCTGACTCTGAAAATGAATCAGACAACAAGGAAATCACTGATTTAGGTAAAAACATGTTCATTGAAGAAACAGCAATCAACAGTGTTGTTGTCACAGAAGAATTGACCGTGTTTTGAAATCAATTTTGAAATCTGCGGTGGGAGACGAAAAGAGAACACAGAAAGCTATTGTATAAAACACCTGTCTCTGGATTACATCTTCAAACAAAGGGTAACCATGGCATCCATGACAAAGGGGGAGAAGCGTTCATCCATGTATACGGGCTACATTTTCAGATATTATACGTTTCTAATTTTGTTAGAAAGTCGTTTTCATTGCAAGTTAGAGCGTACTGTTAGCTAGCTAGCTAACGTTAGCTGGCTCGCTAGCCAAAGTTACATGTATGATCTGTGTAGTAATATCATTTGTATCGCAGAAAACCATTTGCATTGCTAGTTATAGCCTAATGTTAGCTAGCTAGCTAACATTGAACCTGGTTGGTTAGCTTTAATCAGGTCATGTTGGTGCAGGTCATGTTGTGAAGAACAACTTTTTCTCAAAAGTGAGGTTACCTGGACAGAGTGAATGGGGTGACTAGGGAAATGTGCAGATACATGTTGTGTAAGGTGCTGTAAAACCAAAAAACGAATTATTGGCCCGTCGTCTCAGCGAATGCTAGAAATAGCTAATAAGAACCTTGATAGTGCTGCTGCAAGTGTTATTTATGGTTTTTTTTTTTTTTTTTTTTTTAGTATGTGTACTTATGTGTATGTATGTATGTATATATATGTATATATATATATATATATATATATATATATATATATATATGTGGGTATGTATGTATATATATATATATATATATATATATATATATATATATATATATATATATATATGCACCAAGGAAAAAAATAATAAATAAAACACTTTTATAATTTTTCTTAATCTTTTATTTTAATTGCATTTTTTTTCAAATGTATTGTTATATTTTTTTACTTTTTTTAAATGTTCTTTTTTTAAGCCTGTCACATCTGTGAATGTGGAATGTGTTTTGTTGGTTGATTGAAAAACAAGAAAACGTAATAAAATGTTAAATTGAAAAAAAAATAGTGAGGTTACAAGTTGATCAACTTTCAAGGCAGAATGACTTTCCCATTATTCCTCAACTGCAGTGTATGATATACCATGTTCTATCTCTGAGTCTCAACCTTTATCCAATGTAAAAAACACAATTTACATAGGAACGAATCAAGGTGGTGGGTCACATGTCAGTCGTAACTCCCAAAGAGGGTGTTTTGTCCTGCTCCTATATTCATCCCAGTCATCAGCAACAGAGCATTGGGTTAGGCACATGTTTGACATCAATGTGTGTACAATTAAATTGGTAATAAAAGTACACATTTTAGGAAATGTTATATAACATACTATTTACAAATAGAATGGAATGGTTTTCCTTGTGTGGTAGGATTTGTGGGCTTTGACAGCCATAAAATCTTGCAATATATGTTACAATTAGTCTAAATATATGTGTCATGACAGTGTTATAACAATGTTATGACAGGTTATGTCAGCTGTTATGACATATTATGACATGGTTATGACCACTTAACCAGCATGGCTACCACAGCATTCTGCAGCGATACGCCATCCCATCTGGCTTGCGCTTAGTGGGACTATCATTTGTTTTTCAACAGGACAATGACCCAACACACCTCCAGGCTGTGTAAGGGCTATTTTACCAAGAAGGAGAGTGGTGGAGTGCTGCATCTGATGACCTGTCCTCCACAATCATCCGGCCTCCACCCAATTGAGATGGTTTGGGATGAGTTGGACCCCAGAGTGAAGGAAAAGCAGCCAACAAGTGCTCAGCATATGTGGGAACTCCTTCAAGACTGTTGGAAGCTGGTTGAGATGAAGCTGGTTGAGGGAATGCCAAGAGTGTACAAAGCTGTCATCAAGGCAAATTCTAAGTTGATTTGTTGAACACTTTTTTGGTTACTACATGATGCCATATGTGTTATTTCATAGTTTTGACAATGTAGAAAATTGTAAAAATAAAGAAAAACCCTTGAATGAGTAGGTGTGTCCAAAACTTTCGACTGGTACTGTATGTCTGTGTGTGTGTTGGCATTTAGGCAATCTCTCGGTGACTCTTCGTCCCGCTGCAGCTTTCTGATGTTGCCACATTAACAGCTGCTGATAATGGAAGTCAGATAAAACACTTCTACCAACTCTCTCTCCCTCTCTTGCTCTCTCCCTCCCCCTCTGTCTGTCTGTCTCTCTCTACCCCCTCTCTCAACCCCCCTCTCTCTCTACCCTGTCACTCTCCTCCCTCTCCCTCTCCCTCTCTCTGTCACTCTCTCCCCTCTCTCTCTTTCTATGTCCCCCTCACTCTCCAAACCCCTCTCTTTCTCTCCCTTCCCTTGTCTTGTCCTGCTTCTCCCTGTCCCCTTGGTGATAAGAACATCTTGAGCATCTTAACTGCCTGAAACAAGAAAACCTGCCGAAAATAAGGGCAGTCAACAGTGGTGCTAGCATCGAGACAACATTGAGACAACGTTAATGCAGAGTGTGTGGGTGTGTCAAGTAGAGGGATATTATTTCACGGAATGTGTTTTCCTCTCTCCTCTTATCACCCGGGACACAGACCCTGTACACGTTACCAGGAACAATGGCCCCACAAAGCCTTTTGTTAGGTTTCTACAGTTGGACACGCACGCATGCACACACACAAACACAGGTCCCCGCGTGCATGCAAACACACACTTGAACACACACGCACACACTCACACACTACCGGAGGAAGAAGAACTATTCTTATTATACAGTACTGTAATGTTCTGTTGTGTGTGTGTGTGTGTGTGGTGTGTGTGTGTGTGCGTATGGGTTATTATCAGCAAAACACAATGAAATACTAATGATCGTTTCCAACAGGCCTGTGTGGTGATAATCTTGAGAGTGTGCGTGTGGTCTGTTCATTTCAACCTAGCAGGAGTAGAGAAGTGGAGGCAGAGAGAGCAGTACTAACTAGTCTCCTGTTACTCCTCCACATACTCTCTCTCATTACCGCTGTTTTCTGCTCTCCTTTCATCATGCTCTCATTATAACCACCATTAATTATGAATCTCTCCTCGGATGAGTGAGCGAAGCCTCCGATCCGCTCTACCCGAGCAAGAGTGCGACAGCTCCGGATCCTACGATCCGTTACTACGAGTTACTACGACCAGCATCAGAGAACGCTGCTCGCCACTGTTGACGATGTCTCTTCGTTCGCCTGTTTGCCTACGGAAGCATGAGATTTAATTTTATCTTTATTAATTCAGGTTGCTATCTGGGGAGTGCTGGCGGGAGGGTGTGTGTGTACGGTGTGTGCACAGTGTGTGGGTACGGTTTCTATAATTATCCTTCCACGTTCTGATTATTAATAATAATAAAGCTAATAACAGTGGAAGTTTTTGGCCCCTCAACCTCCTGCACTGTTATGAATATGAATGAATGAGCCCCCTAGTCGGCTTCCTGACTGACATATGCCAACCGCCAAGCCCACTTCCCTTTCTCTAAAAGAGTAGGTTGCGTCAGAATTGGCACCCTGTTCCCTATATAGTGCACTAGGCCAATGGGCTCTGGCAAAAGTCGTTCACTACAATAAATAGTGAATCGGGTGCCATTTCGGATGTACCCTGCTTCACTCCTCAGGTAGTGTAGTTTAGTTATTTACAGACAAAACAGCGTGAAGGGAAGAAGCTTTTGTGAAGGAGGGAGGGGCAAAAAAAAAGAAAGAAAAAAAGAAAATGGTTGTAATCAGTACACACACACTACTCATCACTAGAGGCCCTACTCATCACTAGAGGCCCTACTCATCACTAGAGGCCCTACTCATCACTAGAGGCCCTACTCATCTCATCACTAGAGGCCCTACTCATCACTAGAGGCCCTACTCATCACTAGAGGCCCTACTCATCACTAGAGGCCCTACTCATCTCATCACTAGAGGCCCTACTCATCACTAGAGGCCCTACTCATCACTAGAGGCCCTACTCATCACTAGAGGGACTACTCATCACTAGAGGCCCTACTCATCACTAGAGGGACTACTCATCACTAGAGGCCCTACTCATCACTAGAGGCCCTACTCATCACTAGAGGCCCTACTCATCACTAGAGGCCCTACTCATCACTAGAGGGACTACTCATCTCATCACTAGAGGCCCTACTCATCACTAGAGGCCCTACTCATCACTAGAGGGACTACTCATCACTAGAGGCCCTACTCATCACTAGAGGCCCTACTCATCACTAGAGGCACTACTCATCACTAGAGGCCCTACTCATCACTAGAGGCACTTGCGACAGTCTGCCACACCGCAACATGACTATTATTCTGATTGGGACAGAGTCCTGACAATGTAGGTAAAAGCCTGATCTATCTGTCAAAACATCACTTTGACAATGGGGGTCACACACGGCACATTACGAGATCACTATAAGTCACCTTAGTGGTAATGCTACTCTATACCAGAGGTGTTGAGGTTCTGGAGTACTGCTGGTTTTCTGTTTTCTGTTCTACCTAATTATTAATTACACCCACCTGGTGTCCCCGATCTCAATCTGTCCCTAAGAGGAAGAATGAAAATCAGAAGTGGAACAGATTTTTATACATCATTGCTCTAAACCTTACTATTCCCTGTCCTACAGGAACATAGTATTGATACCTAAGGACTGGGCTTATTAAAGCCTTAATTGTCCGATTTAGTTCAAAATTTCACTTTACCGATGGTGTCACACATGGTATAGTATTGAGCCCAGTGGCAATGTACATGTATGGCTTTCTTAG
>NC_092155.1:19372501-19417501 GCF_045791955.1 Oncorhynchus clarkii lewisi
ATCATCCACTTTGCCTGGGCCAGGCCTCCTCCACCCATCATCATCCACTGTGCCTGGGCCGGGCCTCCTCTACCCCATCATCCTCCACTATGCCTGGGCCGGGCCTCCTCTACCCATCATCCTTCACTCCATCGCTGGTATTGATCCAGAGACAAGGAGCTCATTCTGTGTGTGTGTTTGCTTGTCATAGGGATCAGGGGGACTGGCCCCCCTCACACACACACAGGAAGGGGCCATCGATTTAGTGTGTGTGTAACTGTGTGTGTGTGTGTGTGTATGTTTGTGTGTGTGCGTGCGTGCGCGGAGCGGTTAGCCACAGTGTATAGGCAATCTAATAGACGAGACTGTGTGTGCAGTGTGTGTGTGAGTGTGAGTAGTATGTAGTCTGTGTGAGTGTATGGTTACATGTGAAAGTGTGGGAGGACAGGAAGCAGTGGGCGAATGGGTGTGTGTGTGATGAACTCTCTCTATGTGGGTATCCACATTTTTCTATTTTGCAGTTTGTGTTTGAATATGCATGATTGTATATGTAGTAGCCTACCCACTCATGTGTCTCTGTCTGTTTAACAGTCTACACTTTGTGTGTGTCTCTATGTGTGTGTGTGTGTCTGCGTGAGTGCAAGTGCGTGTGTGTGTGAGTGCGTGCACGTGTATATGGGTGTGTGACAGTCTCTACACGGGCCTCTATTCCGCCCCCATTGCTCTGTCACTCATCCTGACGCTAGGCTAACGCTAAACCAACGCTAGGCTAACGCTAGGCTAACGCTTAAGTCAAATCTAATTTTATTCGGCACCTACTCAGCTTACAGCAGTTATAAAAGGTGCAGTGAAATGTGTGTGCTAGCTCCCTCAACATTGCAGTACAATAACAGTATAACATCTCAGGAACAGCAGCTAATAGGACCTGACAGGGCGAATGCTGGGCTAACACTAAACAGTTGTTAATAGAACATGAGGGTGCTAACTCTAGGCTAACTTTAGTCTAATGCTAAACAGCAGATAATAGGCCCTGACAGAGCAAACACTATGCTACGCTAAACCACAGTTAATAGGACCTGACTAGGCTAGCGCTAGGCTAACAATAGGCTAACACTGAACAGTAGCTAATAGGACCTGACGAGTTAATGCTTAGAGCTGTCCTCACCAACCAATCACCGCTAGTCGCTAGCTACCCCACCCTGCACCCTAACACCTGATGGACGAGGTATGAACATATGCACACACACACACAGATCCACACACACATGCACGTAGGCACACACACACACACACACTATCACATTCACCCCCTCACTGCTATGAAGTCACCCCATATCCAATCATACTACCTCAATTGGGCCGACCAACCAGTGCTCCTGCACATTGGCTAACCGGGCATTGTGTCCCACTACCTGCACAATTTGCATTGTGTCCCACCACCCACCACCCGCCAAAACCCTCTTTTTACGCTACTGCTACTCTCTGTTTATTGTATATGCATAGTCACTTTAACCATATCTACATGTACATACTACCTCAAATCAGCCTGACTAACCGGTGTCTGTATGTAGCCTCACTACTGTATATGGCCTGTCTTTTTACTGTTGTTTTATTTCTTAACCTACCTATTGTTCATCTAATACCTTTTTTGCACTATTGGTTAGAGCCTGTAAGTAAGCATTTCACTGTAAGATCTACACCTGTTGCATTCAGCGCACGTGCCAAATAATTGGTTTGATCAAACTCCAACTCAACATCCCAAATCACACACCAAACCAAAGCCTTTCAGTAATCTAAAGTACATTTGGTAGTTGAGCGAAGGGAGAGAGATGGGTTGAGAGGGATAGGTGAGTGTTGTCAAAATGAGTTAGGTGTGTTTGTGGAGTTACATGGTTGTGTTCATACTGTAGTAATACTGTATGATTACACACATGTTTGCGGGGACAGAACATTATGTTAGGAAAAGTAGAAAAAAGCCGGACAAATAAACCAACGCAGACAGGATGGGCTGGACAGATGGGGTGAAAGGAGGGGGCGGAGAGGGGAGCAAAGACAGATGAACTGGTATGGATAGAGGGATGGCTATTCACATTAGAGACATTTGCGAGGAAAGACAAGAGGAGCGAGTGATGGATGCAAAAGAGTAGGAGTAGAGAAACTGGATGCCACAGGAGAGGAGAAGGAGGGATGGGAGGATGGCATGATGGCAGGGTGGAGAGGGGAGAGGGGGAGGAAGGGAAATTGTAGTTTGAAGGGGTAGAGAGAGTGCTTGGAGAAGAATATTAGAGAGACAGAGATGTAGTCTGGATAGTTGCAAAGAGAGAGAAAGAGAGAGAGAAAGAGAGAGAGAAAGAGAGAGAAAGAGAGAGAGAGCGAGAGAGAGAGGAGAGAAAGAGAGGGGAGAGAAAGAGGGGGAGAGAGAGAGTTCTTAGAGAAGTAGAGTGGAGCAGGGGAAGGAGAAAGAGAAGAGAGAATTCACTTGGACAGGCTGTCATAACAGCTAGAGGTCTGCAGCTTCACCCTGCTGTCTAACTGGACTGGACTGACCTAGCTGAGCTATGAAGAAAGGGAGGGAGGAAAGCAGGGATAAAGACATGAAGAAAGAGAGAGAGCGGGCTGGAGGGAGAGAGGGAGAGAAAAAGAGAGCAAGAGGCTGCATGGAAGGGAGGGTGAGTGGGAGGGTGAGTGAAGACAGAGAGAGGGAGAGAGGAACAATGGTTGGCAGAGAAGGAGAGCAAGAGACTGGGAGGGAGAGAATGAGGTAGACAGAGAGGGAGTGAAGGAGAGGAGAAGTGAGTTAGTGTCTCAAGGGAGCACGCCACAGTCATTCCTAGAAAGTGAGGAGGAGGAGGATTAGGAGTTTCTCCTGGCCTTACACCTGCTGATGATGTTGACTGTCTGGGGTCTGGAGGGCTATACTTATCATGAGGCACACACACACACACACACAAAACAACAGCAAGATCCCATAGTTTCCCTTTGAAATTCGAAGTATTACGAAGGGTTAATTACAGGGTTAATTCCGCGTGGCTACAGGGCTAAAACAAAGGGTTAAGTTTAGGTATTAATTCCGAGTGGTTACGGTTAGGGCTATGGGTTGGGGAAGGCTTACACCTAAACAATAATTCAAATCCATCAAGTATCATCAAGTATTCTCACGGTCTAAGCAGCTCGCTCTGGCTCTCAGCATCATAAGTTCACGTCTAGTTGTCACGACGTCCGCCGAAGTCGGTCCCTCTCCTTGTTTGGGCAGCGTTCGGCGGTCGACGTCCCCGGCTTTCTTTAGCCACCGCCGATCCACTTTTCATTTTCCATTTGTTCTGTCTGTCTTTTCACACCTGGTTTCACTCAACAAATTACTTGTTTATTATTTAACCCTCTGTTCCCCATGCGGAATTTTGTGAGTGATTATTTATTGTGTTTTCGGTCTGTCATGGTGTGCGTGTATTTGTTACTTTTTATATTTGACATTTTGAGTGAAAGTGCATTGATTACTCATATCTGCTGTCCTGCGCCTGACTCTCTACACCAGCTACACCTAGGACCCATTACAGAATCACTCACCTTGAAGAATGGAGTCAGCAGGAGCAGACGCCTTCCCTGTGCCAGTGGAGGAGCGCGTTCAGGAGAACGCGACCATGTTGCAACGTCTGGGCCCTGCCATGGATCGGGTGCTGCAGACTATGGATCGTTGGGAGAGAGGAGGAGGTTTTTCAGCGCCTCCACCAGCCCCACTACAACAGGTCCCACTGTCCACCCCTTATTTCCCCTGGTCCCAGCGGGATTCGACTCGCGCTCCCCAGGGAGTATGATGGGACGGCTGCCTGATGCCAGCTGGAGCTCTACCTGGTGACCGTCCACCCGGCCCCTTCGGGGCGTGAGAGTGTGTCCGCCCTCGTCTCCTGCCTCTCAGGCAAAGCGCTGGAGTGGGCCAACACCGTATGTTGTGAGGGAGATGCGGCATGGATCATTACGCAGAGTTCACCTGCCACTTTCGGGAAGTGTTCGACCACCCGCCTGAGGGTCGAACGGTCTGTTCCACCTGAGGCAGGGGATGAGGAGCGCACAGGATTTCGCATTGGACTTCCAGACCCTGGCCGCCAGCGAGGGATGGAACGAAAGGGCCCTGATCAATCACTACAGGTGCAGTCTGCGCGAGGACCTCCATTGGGAGTTGGCCTGCCGAGACACCACCCTCACATTGGACCAGCTGCTGGACCTGTCCATCCGACTGTACAACCTGCTGACTGACTGCGGACGGTCAGTTCCATCCCCCAGCACCTCCGCTCCGACGCCCATGGAGCTGGTAGGTGCTGCACTTAGGGTGACCGGAGGAGGGGCCATTCCCTGCACCATCTGTGGTCGCAGAGGGCACACTGCTGGTCGGTGCTGGAGGGGTCCCTCAGGGAGTCGAGGCAGCAGGCAGGGCACTATTGTGTCACCCCAGGTGAGTCGGCACCAGGCTCACCCAAAGCCCCCTGTTGCTCACATGTATGTGTTTATTTCATTTCCTGAGTTTTCCCCGCATTCCCAGCATAAGGCCCTAGTAGATTCAGGCACAGCTGGGAATTTTATTTACCGTTCATTTGCTCATAGTTTAGGGATTCCCCTTGTCGCTGTGGATATGCCTTTCCCTGTGCATGCCCTAGATAGTCAACCATTAGGGTCAGGGCTGATTAGGGAGGCCACTGCTCCATTTGACATGGTTACGCAGGAACGTCATAAGGAGAGAATGAGTCTCTTCCTTATTGATTCTCCTGCGTTTCCCGTGGTGCTGGGCCTACCCTGGTTGGCCTGTCATGACTCCACTATTTCATGGCAACAGAGGGCTCTCAAGGGGTGGTCACGAGAGTGCTCATGGAGGTGTGTTGGGGTTTCCATCGTTCCATCGAGAGGGCGTTATGCACAGAGCCCACTCCCCCCCAGTGTCCAGAGCGCCTGTACATTCCGTCTGCTGTCCGCGACCGTTTGATCTATTGGGCCCATACGTCACCCTCCTTTGGTCATCCTGGCATCGTGAGGACGGTGGGTTGCCTTAGTAGGAAGTACTGGTGGCCCACCTTGGCCAAGGACGTGAGGGTTTATGTTTCCTCCTGCTCTGTGTGCGCCCAGTGCAAGGCACCTGCCTAGAGGGAAATTACAACCCTTACCCATTCCACAACGGTGTCGGTGGACTTCCTGACGGATCTTCCTCCCTCAGGGCAACACCACGATCCTGGTCATTGTGGATCGGTTTTCTAAGTCCTGCCGTCTCCTCCCTTTGCCCGGTCTCCCTACGGCCCTACAGACTGCAGAGGCCCTGTTCACTCATGTCTTCCGGCACTACGGGGTGCCTAAGGACATAGTCTCTGATCGAGGTCCCCAGTTCAAGGAGAGCGTTCATGGAACGTCTGGGGGTCTCGGTCAGCCTTACCTCCGGTTTTCACCCTGAGAGTAACGGGCAGGTGGAGAGAGTAAATCCGGATGTAGGTAGGTTTCTGCGGTCATACTGCCAGGACTGGCCGGGGGAGTGGGCGACGTTCATCCCCTGGCCAGAGATGGCCCAAAATTCACTCCGCCACTCCTCCACTAACCTTTCGCCTTTCCAGTGAGTACTGGGGTATCAGCCGGTTCTGGCACCGTGGCATCAGAGCCAGATCGAAGCTCCTGCGGTGGACGAATGGTTCAAGCGCTCTGAGGAGACCTGGGACGCCGCCCATGTGCACCTACAACGGGCCGTGAGGCGGAAAAAAGCGAGCGCTGACCGCCACCGCAGCGAGGCCCCGGTGTTCGCACTGGGGGACCGGGTCTGGCTCTCGACCCGAAACCTGCCCGTCCGCCTGCCCTGCCGGAGGCTGGGTCTGCGGTTTGTGGGGCCATTTAAAATCCTGAGGAGACTTCCCCCAGATTATCGCATTAATACCTCGTTTCATGTGTCTCTCATCAGGCCACCGTGGCTGGTCCACTCCAGGAAGCTGAGGTGCGGGAGGTTCCTCCGCCCCCTCTGGACATCGAGGGGGCCCCGGCATATGCTGTTCGAGCCATCCTGGACTTGAGGTGTCGGGCGAGGGGCCTTCAGTAACTCGTGGAGTGGGAGGGGTACAGTCCGGAGGAGAGATGCTGGGTGCCGGTGGAGGACGTCCTGGACTCTTCATTGCTGCGGGATTTCCACCGTCTCCATCCGTATTGCCCTGCGCCTCGCCCTCCGGGTCGTCCCCGAGGTCGGTGTCGGTGTGTGGTCAAGGGGGGTACTGTCACGACTTCTGCCGAAGTCGGTTTGACATTTTGAGTAAAAGTACATTGATTACTCATATCTGCTGTCCTGCGCCTGACTCTCTACACCAGCTACACCTAGGACCCATTACACCAGTGCTGTGCAATTGTTTTTCTTTTTTTTGTGAGTGCAGAGGAAGGCATATATTGGCTGTTCTCAGGACCTTTCCAAATGTCTGAAATGGCCATATATTTCTAGTGATCAGGCTAAAAACGCACATGCAACCTACACACACACACACACACACAGACACACACACACACACACATACACACACACACACACACACACACACACACACAGTGTACAGAGTGTACAAAATCATATGCTTCATACATGAATAAAAAATGTGTTCATGGCTTACTGTAAAGAGCAAATCACACACGTGCTTCTACATCTGCATTGCTTGATGTTTGGGGTTTTAGGCTGGGTTTCTGTACAAGCACATTGTGACATCTGCTGATATAAAAAGGGCTTTATACATACATTTGATTTGACACACTATATAAAGACACTAAATGGTGTGTGTGTTTTTTCTGTGTGTGTGTTTCTGTATATGTGTGGACAAAAATCCTTTATAAAATGACAATAAAAAAATAAGCATCTGTTTGTCTAATGTATTTTTGTTTCTCATTTGGCTAATATTGCCCACTTCACTGAACATTTCAATTTTCAAGCATATTGGGAATTTAATACACTAAAACTACACCTATACATAAAGATACATAAGTAAACTACAGAGTAGAAATTGCAATATGTACAATAAACAGTGAAATCCATTCGGTCTCACATGTTGCTGTCTTAAAACATATTCATCTGTCACGTTCTGACCATAGTTCTTTTGTGTTTTCCTTGTTTTAGTGTTGGTCAGGACGTGAGCTGGGGGGGCATTCTATGTTGGATGTCTAGTTTGTCTGTTTCTGTGTTTGGGCCTGATATGGTTCTCAATCAGAGGCAGGTGTTAGTCGTTGTCTCTGATTGGGAACCATATTTAGGTAGCCTGTTTTGTCATTGTGGGTTGTGGGTGATTGTCTATGTTAATTGCTTGTGGCAGCACAGTTCTTATTATAGCTTCACGGTCGTTATTTGTTTATTGTTTTGTACAGTTTACTTTGTGTTTTTCGTCATCTATTCAAATGATACATTCACACCACGCTGCACTTTGGTCCGCTTCTTACGGCGACCGTGACCTCATCTGAGAATGCAGTGACATCATTAAAACAATCATCTTCTCTGAGAGCAATGTTTTCAATAGTAAAAAATAAAGACAAAAAACAGATCTTAAAAGCCCAAATTGGGCTGTAGTCAATTTACGGCTTTGTCTAGTTTGAAGACGCAAGGTAAAAATCCAGCCAAGCTGTCAGACTTACTGCCAAATTCAATTAGTATTCAACCATCTTATATCTGTTCAAAACACACAGCCAGCACAACCAACACAGCCCCACAAATATAACATGTTAACATTCAAGAGGTAATGACTTGCTTTAGTTCAACTTGTTTCTAAACTGAAAGTAGATCATTGGAATACAGTGTACAAGTATTGCAGAGATTGGTTTCAGAAGACGGAATACACGTCAACCTAAAACCTCTTACTCGGTGAAGTTGTATCAGACATTTTCAGAGGCATTTCTCGAGTCGTTTCTTTTTTTAGAATTCTCTCCAGTCAGCCAATTAATTAATACATTTGTTTAATTCCAATTAGAAAACAGAGGGATGAGAGAGGAAGGTCATAGAGGATTATCGGAGAGGGCCAGCTTAGAAGACCATGACTGGTAGAGTGGAGAAGAAGTACGTGTGTGTGTGTGTGTGTGTGTGTGTGTGTGTGTGTGTGTGTGTGTGTGTGTGTGTGTGTGTGTGTGTGTGTGTGTGTGTGTGTGTGTGTGTGTGTGGGCTTGGTAGTGTAGACAGAGATATATATAGATGGCCACAGTACAGGCTAGAATACATTAGTAGGTAAAGAGGGATTACTTCATCTCTACGGACAGGGTGTAGAGGGATACACATCCTTCAGAGCATCATCACACTCCAACCTCCAACCAACAACACCGCCTGTGTCTAAGCCTATCTCTTCCACCAATCACACTGTAGGCGTCCTGTCATTCTGCAAGCTGATTGGCTCACTGAGCCGATTCCCCGCGAGAGGGTGCCAAGTTGAAAAAGCATTCTCATCATTGGTTGTTTTTACAGTGGCTGCATTCATTAACCATGCTCCACAGAGACAGAGTATTGTACTATGGACAAACACTGACATTAGGAAGCTTAGAAAGCCACAACGGCAGCATTGTTAGACTAATGGTTAAGTAACCGAATGAGACCTATATATTCTGGTTACAACAATACATTCTCCATTGAGACACTACTGCAGTCCTCTTCATAATGAACCATATGCCCCGACTGCCTGGACAGGGACAGTATATGCAGTGTGTGTGTGTTTATAATTACATGTGTAATGTATAGCAGTGTATAGACAGTGAACTATAGGGATATAAAGTGTCTACACAGCAAATTAACACCAATCATCATTATGGTCTTCTATTGTTTCTGCCCACTCAAGTGTGTGTGTGTGTGTGTGTGTGTGTGTGTGTGTGTGTGTGTGTGTGTGTGTGTGTGTGTGTGTGTGTGTGTGTGTGTGTGTGTGTGTGTGCGTGTGTGTACACGTACAGTACCAGTCAAAAGTTTGGACACACCTACTCATTCGAGGGTTTTTCTTAATTTGTACTATTTTCTACATTAGAACACTGTAGAATAATAGTGAAGACAAACTATGAAATAACACATGTGGAATCATGTAGTAACCAAAAAAGTGTGAAACAAATCCAAATATATTTTAGATTTGAGATTCTTCAAAGTAGCCACACTTTGCCTTGGTGACAGCTTTGCACACTCTTGGCATTCTCTCAACCAGCTTCATGAGGTAGTCACCTGGAATGCTTTTCAATTAACAGGTGTGCCTTGTTAAAAGTTAATTTGTGGAATTTTTCCTTCCTAATGCATTTGAGCAGATCAGATGTGTTGTGACAAGGTAAGGGTGGTATACAGAAGATAGCCCTATTTGGTAAAATATCAAGTTCATATTATGGCAAGAACAGCTCAAAGTGAAACGACATTCACCATTACTTTAAGACATGAAGGTCAATCAATGCAGAAAAGGTGGCTTTTATGAGGACTGCCACAGGAAAGGAACACCCAGTTACCTCTGCCTTATAAATCTCAGCCCAAATAAATGCTTCACAGAGTTCAAGTAACTGACACATCTCAACATCAACTGTTCAGAGGAGACTGTGTGAATCCGGCCTTCATGGTCGAAATGCTGCAAAGAAACTAAACTAAAGGACACCAATAAGAAGAAGAGACTTGCTTGGGCGAAGAAACACGAGCAATGGACATTAAACAGTTGGAAATCTGTCCTTTGGTTTGATGAGGCCAGATTTGAGATTTTCTTTCCAACCGCCATATCTTTGTGAGACACAGTGTAGGTGAACGGATGATCTCCGCATGTGTGGTTCCCACCGTGAAGCATGGAGGAGGTGTGATGGTGTGGGGATACTTTGCTGGTGACACTGTCTGTGATTTATTTAGAATTCAAGGCACACGTAACCATGGCTACCACAGCATTCTGCAGCGATACGGCATCCCATCTGGTTTGGGATTAGTGGGACTATCATTTATTTGTCAACAGGACAATGACCCAACACACCTCCAGGCTGTGTAAGGGCTATTTGACCAAGAAAGAGAGTGATGGAGTGCTGCATCAGATGACCTGGCCTCCACAATCATCCGACCTCAACTCAATTGAGATGGTTTGGGATGAATTGGACCCCAGAGTGAAGGAAAAGCAGCCAACAAGCGTTCAGCATATGCGGGAACTCCTTCAAGACGCGTTGAAAAAGCATTCCAGATGATGCAGGCTGTATCACATCCGGCCGTGATTGGGAGTCCCATAGGGCGGCGCACAATTGGCCCAGCTTCGTCCGGGTTTGGCCGGGGTAGGCCACCATTGTAAATAAGAATTTGTTCTTAACTGACTTGCCTAGTTAAATAATGGTTACATTTTTTTAAATGTATAAATCTGGTTGAGAGAATGCCAAGAGTGTGCAATGCTGTCATCAAGGCAAAGGTTGGCTACTTTGAAGAATCAAAAATATATTTAGATTTATTTCACACTTTTTTGGTTACTACATGATTCCATATGTGTAACTTCATACTTTGTCTTCACTATTATTCTACAATGTAGAAAACAGTAAAAATAAAGGAAAACCCTTGAATGAGTAGGTGCGTCCAAACTTTTGACTGGTACTGTGTATGTGTGTGTGTGCACATGTATATGTAACTGTGAGTCCTGCTTCTCGACTGTGTGTGTGTGTGTGTGTGTGTGTGTGTGTGTATATATGTAACTGTGAGTCCTGCTTCTCTACTGTGTGTGTGTGTGTGTGTGTATATATGTAACTGTGAGTCCTGCTTGTGTGTGTGTGTGTGTGTGTGTGTGTGTGTGTGTGTGTGTGTGTGTGTATGTGTGCGCGAGTCTGTTTGTCTACTCCACTGCTCTGCTGCTTTCCTGCTCTCCAAACGCCACACACTGCAAAGACAAACATTGAGCAAACGAACCAGAAGGTATCCTCTATCCTTCCCTTTAGGTTAGACTAACTAACGGGGGCTCCTTTAGACAGCCTGATTGGCAACCGGTTGATTCCTGCTAGATTCACCAGTTAATTAGTTCATTAGCTCCAACAGCTTGCTAATGAGATGCCTGTGCTGCCTGGTGCCTGGTGAAGAGAGAGGAGAGTCGGAAATCCACAGGTGTGTAACACACACACAGACACACACAAGTGCGTGCACACACACACACACACTCTCTCTCTCTCTCTCTACATGTTTCATCATAGAACTGTTCCAATTTCACAGAAGCCCAGAGGTTTAAGGTCTGAATTGAAAGATCCCCCATATCCCTTCTTAATGTGGGCCCAGCATCAAATCCTATCAACTTCTAACCTACCATCTGCTTTACATTTGTCAGCCTGTAGGCTGGAATACCAATACCTGCAGGGAGAGTGTGTGTGTGTTCGTGTTTGTGGATTTCATGCATGTATATGTATGTGTACGTGGAGTGAGTGAATAAGTATGTGTGTGTGTTTGTGTGAGTGGTGTGTGTGTGTGTGTGTGTGTGTGTGTGTGTGTGTGTGTGTGTGTGTGTGTGTGTGTGTGTGTGTGCGCGCGCAAGAGGTGTTTGTGTTAGTGTTAGTTACCAGAATTTTTACATTGATACAGATACCAGCTGTGGTATCACAATACTCCATGCCAAAACAATACCATGGGAAAAATAGAAAGCGGGATTGAAGGACTGATTTTTCTCACTCTCAAAATATGTTTTGTTTTATAGAAAAAGGACAAAGTCCACGACCATGCTTAAACAACAACATCTGAGGACAACTTTTGAGGTCTGGGAAAGAAAATCTAACAAATATAGATGTTTGAGTTACCCTCAAGTGCACATATATTTAGCACTGCTGTTTGGTTAGTTGTGTTTCTGTAGCATACACGTGATGGAGTTCACAAAACAAATGGCCACTGGATCAATGCACATAATAATAGTAGTTAACTACATTTCTATAGTACTTTTCATAACAATCTCAAAGCGCTTCAAAAGGAAAAAACAAACAACCAGTACATCATCATGAGTAGCCTAGCTACAGTCAGGTCAACCAGTACATCATCATGAGTAGCCTAGCTACAGTCAGGTCAACCAGTACATCATCATGAGTAGCCTAGCTACAGTCAGGTCAACCAGTACATCATCATGAGTAGCCTAGCTACAGTCAGGTCAACCAGTACATCATCATGAGTAGCCTAGCTACAGTCAGGTCAACCAGTACATCATCATGAGTAGCCTAGCTACAGTCAGGTCAACCAGTACATCATCATGAGTAGCCTAGCTACATTCAGGTCAACCAGTACATCATCATGAGTAGCCTAGCTACAGTCAGGTCAACCAGTACATCATCATGAGTAGCCTAGCTACAGTCAGGTCAACCAGTACATCATCATGAGTAGCCTAGCTACAGTCAGGTCAACCAGTACATCATCATGAGTAGCCTAGCTACAGTCAGGTCAACCAGTACATCATCATGAGTAGCCTAGCTACAGTCAGGTCAACCAGTACATCATCATGAGTAGCCTAGCTACAGTCAGGTCAACCAGTACATCATCATGAGTAGCCTAGCTATAACCAGGTCAACCAGTACATCATCATGAGTAGCCTAGCTATAGCCAGGTCAACCAGTACATCATCATGAGTAGCCTAGCTATAGCCAGGTCAACCAATGGAGGCCAAGTCTTTGAGTTCATGCATACTCCAAAGATGGAGAGGGACAGTTCATGGCTTGATCAGAGGAAGGTGGTCAGGGAGATGGTTAATGAAGAGTCTGGTGACCATCATGTAAAGGGGAACCAGTCTGAGAACCAGTCTGAGAACCAGTCTAAGTTGTGTATCTTCTGGACTTATCTTCCTTCAGAATGTATGGCACCCACTTGGGTGATGCCTCAGCAGCTCTGGGTGCCAGAAAGCTCACCACTCACAGTTCAGATTAGTAGCCTCAGTAGCCATCCTCACTACGAGCTCTCTGCCTCAGCTCTGCATTCCTCTACTGCATCTCCCATTCCTCTCAAGCTTCAGGTGACTCTTCAATTTAAATTTTCAAAAGATCAGGAACCAGCAGCCAGGTGAAAAAAAGGTGGTACAATGTCCACAAGAAAACAGGACTGCCTTAAATGAGTATTACATTCATGTTAAAGTTCCCTTAAAACATGCCAAAACCCTTTAATATGAATGAAATTGTCCTTAAATTAAACAATTGGCCTCTTAAAAGGCAAAAGTGGACCCATTAAAAATACCTTAATATCAATTGTTGGTCAGTGCCCTTTATTTTTTTTATTTAAGGGCATATCAAGGATATCAGGAAACAAATCCTTAATAACACCTTACTACAAAATGTTTGAGAGCTCCCTTGCTTTTGGGGTTTAAGGAGAGATTAAGGGACATATGGAGCAATGCTTTAATTATACATTAATTGAGATTGCTTTTGTTTATCCTTACATTTTCAGATTAAGTGCAGATTAAGAAACACATGGTGCTTTAAAAAAATACTGCATTCTTTTGACTAATGTTGGGACTCCACTTTGTTCGAAAACCAAGCGCACATTTCTTTTTTAAACTATTGACGTCATGCACGAGAACAGATCTCTACGTGAATGTGGATTTAGTGGGGACAGTTTAACGTAAACTCACTAAATTTTGTACACCGCCTTGGTCTGTACAATTGACCTTATTTTAGTGCCCCAAAAACATAACACTTCCAGATCAACTGTAATGTCAATACTATTGTAAAGCACAATTTCTCCCCTTTCCAACAGAATCAATTACATGACCCCCACGCTGCCCGTTTCTACATGATTCAAGAAGGCAATGAGCCCTCTTTTTAAAAATGGCAGGTGGGGAAGTGAAACTAATGCGTGATAGTGAGAAGGAGAATGTTATGTGGGAAAATTGCTTTTTTTCACTCGATTTGTAAAACTTATCACCTTATCGCCTCTAAAATGTAAATAAAACACTATAAAGAGTTTATATAATGTGTCATTACATACCTATTTGAAGGTTTGTGTCAAATTTGAATCGTGTTTTTAGGGCGGTGCTAAAGTGATCTTCAGAAGTAAACAGCGGCTTTGAGAATCATGATCGCTTGCAGTGATGACGCAAAAAATGACTAGGTATCCACCCTCACTGTCCATTTCTTGTTTTTAAATGATGAGAGACGTGCTAGACCTGGTGGAGAGAGATTGTAAGACAGAAATAGTTGCTTTATGCGTGCTGTACGTTACGACATGACACGTCACGATGTAACGAAGGGTCCGTTTTTTCAACTTTTCTCCAATACTATAGAGCCATTACCATGTCGATCAACGCTTGAATAGAAACCTAGTTCACACCCCAGATTTACGGAATGGGGTGAGTTTACGTTACACCGTTTGTTAGAAAGCAAGACAATGAGTAAAAATGGACATGGAGACCAATAATAAAAAGTCACGTAAACTAACTCTATTTTAAAAAGCTGCCACATTTCATGGTAACAAACTATCTAGCTAGCTAACTGTTGATCGAGCTAACACTAGCTAGCTAGCCAACAACCTAACCGTAACTAGCCAGCTAGGCAACAGCTAGCAAGCTAAAGAGCATTTAGCTAGCTAGACTAGTTAAGTTAGACTACAGTTAGCTAGCTTCTCCTGAAGTCTTCTGGTCCATGTTATACAGTAAGACCTGTGTGAAGTACAGAGGTTTGACAGCAGATGCATTGAGGGACAGCTGGCAGAGAACCATCCTCAAATTGCTGATGCTCTTCACAGTGAGTTTGACTAACTTTTGTCAGAACTGGAGTTGCTAGTGGCCATAAGTTTGCTACCTAGCAAAACGTTAAGAGAAAGAGGCAATGTAAAACATATTTTTCTGGTATTGGTATATAGGGTAGTCAGCTATGGAGCTAACTGTTCATTATTTCCCAAGCCAGGCTGTCACAGGGGACGACCTGCTGGAGATTGATGCTGGTGATATCCTGTTGGTCTTTCCCAACAATAAAGACTGAATTTAGCTGTTTGCTTGGTATACCAATTTGCAGAGTAACAACTCAGCAGCGGACTGCATCAAGTCCAATAAAGGAGAAATAAAATTAAATTATACAACCAGCCACAGTATTTATTTGATCATTTCAATAGATGCATCTAATTTAGAAGACAATTTGCCTTTAATATTTTCAGTTTGTCCCATCTCTTGTTTTATGGCAATTCTAAGAAGACAGCAAGGAGGGAGAGGACCGCCACAGAGTGTCCCCATGAGTAAGAATATTAATGTAGTTATGGAAAATTTATACAAGGGGTAGTTCCGACCTCTCAATCTGATTGGTTAAGAGTCATTGGTTATTCATGATATACCATACCCTCTTTATGATAAAAGAGATATTGCTTTGTTAAACAATGTGTTAGAGATTTAATCGAATTCCGCTTAAATGGTTTTGAAATGTATGTTACTCTCAACAAAACTGGCAAAATCTCGAAAAAGGATCATGAAAGGTAACAGGTCATTTTCACATTTTGTTTCATCTGCTTGATGAACAAACATCTACTACTAGTCTACTCTGTTTTCTCCAGGATTTCTTTGTAGCAGTGGGGGAAGTTTTCATTTAAAAAACAATGCATTCAAGAGAGTAGATTCAAGAGAGTAGCGAGAGGCACATATCCACCAATGAGCGAGAAATACGCTTTTCTGTGCAAGGGACCCTGTTGATGTTAACAGATCCTATTTCATTCATCGTCGGAAGTTGAAAACGGAGACACTTTGTTTCAATAATACACATGAGCCCTTCTCTTGAAAATAATGGAGGAAATCTCATTTCAAGATGTAGCCTAGAAAATATTTTTGGGCGGGCCGCCGCTACCAAATAAGTGTGGAGGAAACACTGGGTCTACTTTTAGTAACCTGTTGAAATAACGTCCAGTTAATTGTCCTTTTTTTCAAACACAGCTAAAGACATCTCCACAAAGCTGAGGCTAATTAATGTCACCCAAGACTTCAGTAAGAAATATGTAAATTTAGTGCCCAGACCTTTACCTACTGCCGTATGTCAAGACCAAGTCAGCTCTTTTTTTATGTTATTAAAACAATTCCATTTCATTATAACAGTTGTAAAGCAACGGGAACAAGACTATATATTTTAACACAACCACTGTATCTGTGTTGTGTCTGTTTTACAGGAGGGCCAGTCAGTATCTGTGGTGGAAAAGCACTTGTGTGAATCCGGAAAGAAGATGAGAGGGAGTGAAAGAGAGGAGGAGGAGAGGGGAAGAGAGGAGAGAGAGAGGAGAAGGAAAGGAAGAGAGGAGAGAGAGAGGGAAAGAGAGGAGAAGGAGAGGGGAAGAGAGGAGAGAGAGGAGAAGGAAAGGAAAGAGAGGAGAGAGAGAGGGGAAGAGAGGAGAGGGAGAGGGAAGAGAGGAGAGAGAGAGGAGAAGGAAAGGAAAAGAGAGGAGAGAGAGAGAGGGAAAACAGAGGAGAGAGAGAGGAGAATGAAAGGAAAAGAGAGGAGAGGGAGAGAGGGAAGAGAGGAGAGAGAGAGGAGAAGAAAAGGAAAAGAGAGGAGAGGGAGAGGTAAGAGAGGAGAGAGAGAGGAGAAGGAAAGGAAAAGAGAGGGAGAGAGAGAGGGAAGAGAGGAGAGTGAGAGGAGAAGGAAAGGAAAAGAGAGGAGAGGGAAGAGAGGAGAGAAAGAGGAGAAGGAAAGGAAAAGAGAGGAGAGAGAGAGCGAGAGGGAAAGAGAGGAGAAGGAGAGGGGAAGAGAGGAGAGAGAGGAGAAGGAAAGGAAAAGAGAGGAGATATAGAGGGGAAGAGAGGAGAGAGAGGGGAAGACAGGAGAGAGAGAGGAGAGGAAAGGAAAAGAGAGTAGAGAGAGAGGGGAAGAGAGGAGAAGGAGAGGAGAAGAGAGGAGAAGGAAAGGAGAAGGAAAGGAAAAGAGAGGAGATATAGATGGGAAGAGAGGAGAGAGAGGGGAAGAGAGGGGAAGGAGAGGGGAAGAAGAGAGAGAGAGAGGGGAAAGGAGGAGAGAGAGGGGAAGAGAGGAGAGGGGGGAAGAGAGGAGAGAGAGAAGAGGAGAGAGGGGAAGAGAGGAGAGAGAGGGGGGAGAGAGGAGTGAGAGGAGAAGAGAGGAGAGAGAGAGGGGAAGAGAGGAGAGAGAGGGGAAGAGATAGTGAGGGATAGTGAAGAGAGGAGGGGGAGAGAAAGGGTGGAGGTGGAGAGGGAAGAGAGGAGGGGGAGAGGGAAGAGAGGAGAGAGAGGAGAAGAGAGGAGAGAGAGAGGGGGGATAGTGAGGGAGTGAAAGAGAGGAGGAGAGGGGAGGAGAGGAGAGAGGGGGGGAGAGGGGGGAAGAGGGGGGAGGAGAGGAGAGAGAGGGGGGGAAGAGAGGAGAGAGAGGGCAAGAGAGGAGAGAGAGGGGGAATAGAGGAGAGAGAGGGGAAGAGAGGAGGGGGAGGGGAAGAGAGGAGATGGAGGGGAAGAGAGGAGATGGAGGGGAAGAGAGGAGAGAGAGGGGGGAAGAGAGGAGAGAGAGGGGAGGAGATGAGGAGATGGAGGGGAAGAGAGTAGGGGGAGAGGGGAAGAGATAGAGTGGAGCAGAGAACAGAGGAAGAGAGGAGAGGGAGGGGGGAACCGAGCGGAAGAGAACGTGTAGAGATAAAGGAAGAAAGAGTAGAAAACAGAGAGCGAGGGTGAGGCCAGAGAGCCCCCCAAAAGCATTTAAGCCCATTTCAGGGAAGCACCCTATAAATCAATTCTGATTAAATCAATTTGAGACTATGTATTTTATTTTATTAGAATCTACAGGATAGAGTATCACTGTTTTTTATTTTTTATTATTTAAAGTGAATTTAATTGAGTTTGGTGTCTCTCCAGGGTCATTCCATGTATTTTAATTCAGAGCACCTTACTTGGAAAACTTAAGCATATGTACATATCCATTTTGCACCTTAAAATATCCTTGATTTTTCTCTTTAATGGTTGAAATTGAGAAATTAAGGGAAATTAGGTGAAATATGCATGATTTGTAAGGGGTGAACCCCCTGAAACCCCCATACAACAGCCCTTAATTAGGGTTTACAGGCTTTTAAGGCAAAATGTATCTTAATACATGTGGTTTCAGTGGCATTTTACCCCTTAAATACCCTGTAAAGCTGTTTAAGGGGTGTTGTAAGGTGTTTTGATAATTTAAAAAACACCTGCTTTTGCACAGAATTTACCTTAATTTGATAAATTAAGGACAAGTTAATGCACACATTCAGGGGTACTGAAATTGTATGAAGGTTGGTTTAAGGGGCGTTTTCAAGGGATTCACCTTATTTTCCCTTAATTCCAAAATGAAACCATTAAGGGGAAAATAAAGGACATTTTAAGGTGAAAAATGTATGGATTATGTTGCCTAGTTGTCCAGATCAGGGATGTAAACTAGTCACCTTTCAGCGAAAATTGCAGTTTTGAATCCAAAATATGTGACCTACCTGATTCGTGTAGATCCGATGAGAAAAGTTTGGGGGGTGGGGGGGCTTTGGATCACTACTGGCTGTATGAGAACGAGTGAGGCGTGTTTGGAGCAATACTGGCTGTATCCAAGGCTCAGCCAAACGTTTACATATCAACAGAATGCAGCGACTGAAGAGAGAAGAGACAACCAATGTGCTAGTTACAGCATCAGCGCGCGTCTGGAAAGACAGCAGAGAGTGGAAAGGCAGTTTGCTAGTTACAGCATCAGCGCGCGTCTGGAAAGACAGCAGAGAGTGGAAAGGCAGTTTGCTAGTTACAGCATCAGCGCGCGTCTGGAAAAACAGCAGAGAGTGGAAAGACAGTTTGCTAGTTACAGCATCAGCGCGCGCTCTGGAAAAACAGCAGAGAGTGGAAAGGCAGTTTGCTAGTTACAGCATCAGCGAGCGCTCTGGAAAGACAGCGGGAGAGTGGAAAGGCAGTTTGCCAGTTACAGCATCAGCGAGCGCTCTGGAAAGACAGCGGGAGAGTGGAAAGGCAGTTTGCCAGTTGCAGCATCAGCGAGCGCTCTGGAAAGACAGCGGGAGAGTGGAAAGGCAGTTTGCCAGTTACAGCATCAGCGAGCGCTCTGGAAAGACAGCGGGAGAGTGGAAAGGCAGTTTGCCAGTTAACTTACAGCAGCGCGTCCTATGATCATAATGAAGAGACAAACTAGGTGAGAAGCCTGACCACGGAGAAGGTGATGAAACGTACTTCATGAGCTGTAACCGAAAAACAACTGCCATTTAGAAAGTTTGAGGTGAGGGAGAAAGTGTGGTGGAACAAGTATTGTTAGCATTGTTAAATATCTTGCTAGCTGGATCGAATTCTCTGTTAGCTAGCCAGAGGAATGTTGAGCAACATTAGCCAACTTAACTTAATTGAGTTTATGGTGTGAAAATTAGCTGGCTAATAAAGTCAGTCAGCTAACATTAGGTAGCTAACGTTACAACATCAGATGAGCTAACGTTAGTAACCTAACCAATTCGCTATAGTATTAACTGGTATATGACTCCTTGCAGTTCCTCAAGTTATAATGCATTAGTTGCTTACTGGAGCCTGGCAATCTGTGTGAAATGTTAACTATCTAACGAACTAACTACTATCTATGAACTAATGTTTTCCCTCTACAGTATGTGGTTAATTTTCAGAATGAGAGAATTAGGTGAAAATGAGGCGTTGCTTGTTAAACAAGTGGTTTCAGGGATCAAGTGTAGCTGGGCCGGGCTTAAGTTGGATGCCACTGTAGAGGTGAAAGGAACACCACACACTTTCCCTATTTCTCTCTTTTTCAGTCAGTGGATAAAAGGGGTATGCCAGATGTCCTCTCTGCCTGATAGAGATCCGTTATGCCAACAAAGTGTATCAGGCTCTGCTGGAACATTGTAGAACAGATGTCCGCAGGCAGAAAGTGTACAATGTAATAATGTGCAGTGTAGCCCACAAATATTGCTTTTGTTGTGTTGAACTTGACAGTAACACTTGCGAGTGAGTGATTGAGGGGGGATGATTGAATTTTTTTACTCAGTGAACGTTATTTTTGCACACATGTAGCCTTGTGCACTTGATCGATGTCTGCTGTAGTGGCCACTATAATAGAACAAAAATAGAATGTCTGTTTGTTTCATTCTATTTCTACTTTAAGATGTTTTTTTCCCAAGTGTAATATTTAGATGTGTGTGGTCACAAGCATTCTATTCTATCTGAAATATTAGTGGATTGTTTTTTCTCTAAAGTGTCATTTGCAGTAAAGTCTAGGCAACAAATAACATTGGATTGCTTTCTTTAAATTTTTTAGCTGTGAGTTGGGTTCACATCGGGGGCCTCAAGTAGCCTAGTAGTTAGAGTGTTGGACTAGTAACTGAAAGTTTGCTGGATCGAATCCCCGAGCTGACAAGGTAAAAATCTGTTGTTCTGCCCCTGAACAAGGCAGTTAACCCACTGTTCCCCGGTAGGTCGTCATTTAAAATAGGAATGTGTTCTTAACTGACTTGCCTAGTTCCATAAATGTTCAATTTAAGAACATTAAGCACTTTTTATTTTACACACAGAGATTGATCATGTAGCTTGTATTCTTTGTTGTTTAATTAGTTAAAACATGTATTTCCCCCAAGCAGGGATTTTTTGCATGTTTCAGTGGGGGGGGGGGGGGGGGAGTCTCACCTTTTTGTTGGCTCTCACCAGTTTGCATCCCTGCCAGATGCATCATTCAAACAAAAACAATTAGCCAGCTAGCTAGCTAGCCAAGCCAAAATGAGTTGACCTGCCAGTCCATCTGCAAAGCTGTGTCAAAATCACCAGAAATACCCAATACAACTCAATGTTATCAAAAACAAAACAGCTGATAAAATAAAAACTAAATTAAGAACACTGATTATATATGTACATATTTACCTGAGCTCTCTGCATAGGCTGCCACTAGGGCACCATGGCAACTACAGAACTGATCATGATTCTGCCAGGTAGACATCGGCTACTTTGTAGTTACTATTTCATTGAGAAGAAGCACCATACGAGCACCATACACTCACACAGACAGGGGCATTCCATTGCTGGTTCCTCTTCAGATAGTTGCAAGGAATACGAGTCACTGATGCATTATGTTCATGTCTTATGATAAACTAGGAATGTGAATTCATTTGGGAATAATTTCAAACCATTTAGTTGATTTCCAAACGTGAGACACATTTAGTAGAACTGAAAGTAACTAAATTCTATTACCGAACCGTTTTTCATGTTGTAGTGTAAAAGAGTATCGGAGTTTTGTGTTACCGTGCAACACTAGTTTGTGTACATGATTTAACTCCACAATTTAACCTGGTTTAATTACAGCATTGCTCTGCCCGTGTAATCACCTAGCTGTGATTTGCATAAAGGTGTGTGTGTGTGTGTGTGTGTGGGTATAACGGGTATAACTACAGCTGTGTAAGGGTATAACTACAGCTGTGTATCTGAGAAACCCATAGCATGTCCTCTGTATGGAGGAGCGGATGGTGGAGCGCAGGGGGGGCATGCCTCTGGTCACGGCCGACCACAGAGATGCTGTACCTGGGGACAGGGAGTAGGGGCAGGCTGGAGCAGAGGCTGGAGCATGGAGAGACAGAAAGATAGCTAGGGCAGAGGAGAGAGAGAAAGAGAGAGAGAAAGAGCAGGTGTGGCCTGGCCCTAGAAGCTCTCCTAACAGCTGTTACTAGGCTGGAGAGGGATGAGGGACAGCTTGTGTGTGGAACGCATGAGTAACTTTCCATCCTCCACCCCGTCCTTAGCTGTCTGGCTGTCTTCAGCCTTGTGATCTGTAGGTCTGTGTATGTCTAGCGTCCTCTTCTCTCTACTGTATATTATATGGAGGGTTATCATGAGTTAAGTAAGAAGGGATCTTTCCCTGTCAATCATAGTAGCCCCAACCAATCACGCGGCAGCCATTGGTCACATACTTTACCTTGTCCTTCAGCTCTCAACATGCAAATTAGTATTATTACCAATTGTTAATGTGTCTGTGTGTGTGTGTCTGTGGGTGGGTGACATAACTAATGCACACATTTGGCCGCATGCAAACACATATGTACACACACACACACACACACACTCTCTCTCCTCTCCTCTCCTCTCCCCAGCCCCAGGTGTTAGGTAGCATAGTGAGGCTGATGGGTCATAGCAGTGCTGATGGCTGGGTGGAGGTCTGGGAGAGAGAGAGAGAGCGGAGGAGATGAGCCCAACTGTGGCCCAGTGGAGCTGAACTTTATGGGGGCCAGAGAGGGAGAGAGACAGCTGGATCTCCAACAGAGTCAGACTCTCTTCCGGCGCCGACAGAGATGGCCGCCTAGCTTCGCGTTCCAAGGAAACTATGCAGTATTTTGTTATTTCTTACATTGGTACCCCAGGTAATCTTAGGTTTTATTACATACAGTCAGGAGGAACTACTGGATATAAGAGCAACGTCAACTCACCATCATTACGACCAGGAATATGACTTTCCCGAAGCGGATCCTCTGTTTTTCCCACCACCCAGGACAATGGATCGGATCCCAGCCGGCGAACCAAAACAACAACGCCGTAAAAGGGGCAGATGAATCACCCTTCTGGTCAGGCTCAGGAGACGGGCACATCGCGCACCGCTCCCGAGCATACTACTCGCCAATGTCCAGTCTCTTGACAACAAGATAGATGAAATCCGAGCAAGGGTAGCATTCCAGAGAGACATAAGAAACAAACGTTTTTTGCTTCACGGAAACATGGCTCACTCGAGACACGCTAATGGAATCGGTGCAGCCAGCTGGTTTCTTCACGCATCGCACCGACAGAAACAAGCATCTTTCTGGTAAGAAGAGCGGCGGGGGTGTATGCCTTATGATTAAAGAGATGTGGTGTGATCATAACAACATACAGGAACTCAAGTCCTTCTGTTCACCTGACTTCCTCACAATCAAATGTCGACCGCATTATCTACCAAGAGAATTCTCTTCGATTATAATCACAGCCGCATATATTCCCCCCCAAGCAGACACAGATGGCCCTGAACAAACTTTATTTGACTCTATGTCAACTGGAAACCACTGTCACGCCCTGACCGCAGAGAGTGTTTTATGTCTCTATTTTGGTTTGGTCAGGGTGTGATTTGGGTGGGCAGTCTATGTTCAATGATTTTCTATTTCTATGAGTTTGGCCGGGTGTGGTTCTCAATCAGAGGCAGCTGTCTATCGTTGTCTGATTGAGAACAATACTAAAGTACCCTTTTCCCCCACCTGTTTTGTGGGAAGTGAACTTAGACTTTGTTCAGGGCACATAGCCCAAAGCTTCACGGTTTGTTTTTGTTCTTTGTTTTGTCTGCGTCATTTTTAATAAAGAGAAAATGTACACTTACCATGCTGCACCTTGGTCCAGTCCTTCAGCCAGCCGTGACATAACTTCCCACCACCAATGGACCAAGCAGCATGGTAAGGTGGACTCCTGGACAAGGGAGGACGTTCTGGATGGCAAGCGAGTCTACACATGGGAGGAGATCCTGGAGGGAAGGGGTCGCCTTCCATGGGAAGAGGTGGAGGCAGCTAGGAGAGCAGAGCCAGCCGGAGAAAGGAACCAGCGGTATGTGGGAACACGGCTGGCAAGGAAGCCTGAGAGGCAGCCCCAAAAAAGTTTGTGGGGGGCACACATTGGGAGTGTTGCAGAGTCAGGAAGCAGACCTGAGCCAACTCCCCGTGCTTACCGTGGAGAGCATGGGACTGGTCAGGCCCCGTGCTATGGGGTGATGCTCACGGTGTCGAGGCGGAGCATTCACAGGCCGGTGTGCTCAGTGCCAGCGTCCCGCATTTGCCGGGTGGAAGCTGGCATCCAGCCAGAACGGGTGGGGCCAGCTCTGCGCTCGAGACCACCAGTGCGCCTCCACGGCCCAGTGTATCCGGTGCCTCGGCCAAGGAAGAGGCCTCCTGGATGTCTCCCAAGCCCGGTGAGTCCTGTGCCTGCTCCCAGAGCCAGGTCTCCTGTGTGTCTCCCAGTCCGGTGAGTCCTGTGCCTGCCTCCTGTCCGGAGCTGCCAGAGTCTCCCTACTGTCGGGAGCTGCCAGAGTCTCCCTCCTGTCGGGAGCTGCCAGAGTCTCCCTCCTGTCGGGAGCTGCCAGAGTCTCCCTCCTGTCCGGAGCTGTCAGAGTCTCCCTCCTGTCCGGAGCTGCCAGAGTCTCCCTCCTGCCGGGGGCCCGCTGCCTGGGTCCCCAGGCTAATCTGAAAACAAGACTCCCTAAATTCTATCAGCATATCGATTGTGCTACCAGGGCTGGTAAAACCCTGTATCATTGTTATTCTAACTTCCGCGATGCATATAAGGCCCTCCCCTGCCCTCCTTTCGGGAAAGCTGACCACGACTCCATTTAGTTGCTCCCTGCCTATAGACAGAGACTACAACAGGAAGATCCCGTGCTCAGATCTGTTCAACGCTGGTCTGACCAATCTGATTCCACGCTTCAAGATTGCTTCGATCACGTGGATTGGGATATGTTCCGCATTGCTTCAAACAACAACATTGACGAATATGCTGATTTGGTGAGCGAGTTTATTTGCATATTTGTTTAAGTGCATCGGCGATGTCGTACCCACAGCAACTATTAATACATTCCCAAACCAGAAACCGTGGATTGATGGCAGCATTTGCGCAAAACTGAAAGTGCGAACCACTGCTTTTAGCCAGGGCAAGGTGACCGGAAACATGACCGAATACAAACAGTGTAGCTATTCCCTCCGCAAGGCAATCAAACAAGCTAAGCATCAGTATAGAGACAAAGTAGAGTCGCAGTTCAACGGATCAGACACGAGGTATGTGGTAGGGTCTACAGTCAATCACGGATTACAAAAAGAAAACCAGCCTTGTCGCGGACCAGGATGTCTTGCTCCCAGACAGACTTAACAACTTCTTTGCTTGCTTTGAGGACAATACAGTGCCACTGACACGGCCCGTTACCAAAACCTGCGGATTCTCCTTCACTGCAGCCAACGTAAGTAAAACATTTAAACGTGTTAACCCTCGCAAGGCTGCAGGCCCAGACAGCATCCCCAGCCGCGTCCTCAGAGCATGCGCAGACCAGCTGGCTGGTGTGTTTACGGACATATTCAATCAATTCTTATCCCAGTCTGCTGTTCCCACATGCTTCAATAGGGCCACCATTGTTCCTGTTCCCAAGGAAGATAAGGTAACTGAGCTAAACGACTATCGCCCCGTAGCACTCACTTCCGTCATCATAAAGTGCTTTGAGAGACTAGTCAAGGACCACATCACCTCCACCCTACCTGACACCCTAGACCCACTCCAATTTGCTTACCGCCCCAATAGGTCCACAGATGACGCAATCGCAACCACACTGCACACTGCCCTAACCCATCTGGACAAGAGGAATACCTATGTGAGAATGCTGTTCCTAATACCTATGTGAGAATGCTGACCCTGGGTCTCGACCCCGCCCTGTGCAACTGGGTACTGGACTTCCTGACGGGCCGCCCCCAGGTGGTGAGGGTAGGTAAAAACATCTCCACCCCACTGATCCTCAACACTGGGGCCCCACAGGGGTGCGTTCAGAGCCCTCTCCTGTACTCCCTGTTCACCCACGACTGCGTGGCCATGCACGCCTCCAACTCAATCATCAAGTTTGCAGATGACACTACAGTGGTAGGCTTGATTACCAACAACGACGAGACGCCCTACAGGGAAGTGAGGGCCCTCGGAGTGTGGTGTCAGGAAAATAACCTCACACTCAACGTCACAAAACAAAGGAGATGGTTGTAGACTTCAGGAAACAGCAGAGGGAGCAGCCCCCTATCCACATTGATGGGACAGTAGTGGAGAGGGTAGTACGTTTTAAGTTCCTCTGTGTATATATCACGGACAAACTGAAATGGTCGACCCACACAGACAGCGTGGTGAAGAAGGCGCAGCAGCGCCTCTTCAACCTCTGGAGGCTGCAGGTATTTGGCTTGTCACCAAAAGCACTCACAAACTTTTACAGATGCACAATCGAGAGCATCCTGTCGGGCTGTATCACCGCCTGGTACGGCAACTGCTCTGCCCACAACCGCATGGCTCTCCAGAAGGTAGTGAGGTCTGCACAACGCATCACCGGGGGCAAACTACCTGCCCTCCAGGACACCTACACCACCCGATGTCACAAGAAGGCCATAAAGATCATCAAGGACAACAGCCACCCGAGCCACTGCCTGATCACCCCGCTATCATCCAGAAGGCGAGGTCAGTACAGGTGCATCAAAGCAGACTGAAAAACAGCTTCTATCTCAAGGCCAACAGACTGTTAAACAGCCATCACTAACATTGAGTGGCTGCTGCCAACATACTGACTCAACTCCAGCAACTTTAATAATGGAAAAATGTATGTAAAAAATGTATCTCTAGCCACTTTAAACAATGCCACTTCATATAATGTTTACATACCCTACATTACTCATCTCACATGTGTATATACTGTACTCGATACCATCTACTGCATCTTGCCTATGCCGTTCTGTACCATCACTCATTCATATATCTTTATGTACATATTCTTTATCCTTTTACACTTGTGTGTATAAGGTAGTAGTTTTGGAATTGTTAGGTTAGATTACTCGGAACTAGAAGCACAAGATTTTCGCTACACTCGCATTAACATCTGCTAACCATGTGTATGTGACAAATAAAATGTGATTTGAATTGATTTGAGAGGAAAACAGCCAGGATAGGAGAGAGGGAGGCAGGGGAGAGAGGGGGAGGCAGGGGAGAGAGGGGGAGGCAGGGGAGAGAGGGAGGCAGGGGAGAGATGGGAGGCAGGGGAGAGAGAGGGAGGCAGGGGACAGAGGGGGAGGCAGGGAAGAGAGAGGAGGCAGGGGAGAGAGAGGAAGGCAGGGGAGAGAGGGGGAGGCAGGGGAGAGAGGGGGAGGCAGGGGAGAGAGAGGGAGGCAGGGGAGAGAGGGGGAGGCAGGGGAGAGAGAGGGAGGCAGGGGAGAGAGAGGGAGGCAGGGGAGAGAGAGGGAGGCAGGGGAGAGAGGGGGAGGCAGGGTCATGGTGTGAGGAAGGAGAGGTGATGAGGTGAATGATCAGATGCTCAGGATCTTCTAGTCCTGTATTGAAGCTGTAGCAGCCGGGACATTAGCTATGCTTACAATGTAAACACATGGACATGAATAACTGTTCACTCATAATGGATATCTGTGGTGATAAGTCACATTAACAGACATCCACGACTAGCTCAATAGTATCGAGGTAACTATTTACACAGCCACAAACCAGAGGCCAGAGGCTGCAGTAGGGTTATGTCCCAAATGCATGCTATTCCCTATATGGTGCACTACATTTGACCGCAGTTCTATGGGCCCTGGACAAAAGCAGTGCACTTCATATGGAATAGGGCACCATTAGAGACACACACTAGCTTACAGTCTGACTTGTTAATGGGACATAGAAAGAGCTCACCATCTAACAGTCCAGGGGATGATTCAGTGAGTGTCAGTCTCTAGTTGATGATGTATGTCCTGCTATTATGTACCATGTAGCTCCACTTAGAAAGACAAGGTGTTGGAGATGTGACACATAATCTCACTAATCGGTCATCATTTAGACTGGACAGTGAGGGAGACAGGGACAGAGAATTGGAAGGACAGTGAGGGAGACAGGGACAGAGAAATGGAGGGACAGTGAGGGAGACGGGCACAGAGAATTGGAGGGACAGTGAGGGAGACAGGGACAGAGAAAGGAAGGACAGTGAGGGAGACAGGGACAGAGAAATGGAGGGACAGTGAGGGAGACGGGGACAGAGAAATGGAAGGACAGTGAGGGAGACAGGGACAGAGAATTGGAGGGACAGTGAGGGAGACAGGGACAGAGAATTGGAGGGACAGTGAGGGAGACGGGGACAGAGAATTTGAGGGACAGTGAGGGAGACGGGGACAGATAATTGGAGGGACAGTGAGGGAGACGGGGACAGAGAATTGGAAGGACATTGAGGGAGACGGGGACAGATAATTGGAGGGACAGTGAGGGAGACGGGGAAGGGGAATTGGAGGGACAGTGAGGGAGACGGGGACAGAGAACTGGAAGGACAGTGAGGGAGACAGGGACAGAGAAATGGAGGGACTGTGAGGGAGACGGGGACAGATAATTGGAGGGACAGTGAGGGAGACGGGGACAGAGAATTGGAAGGACATTGAGGGAGACGGGGACAGATAATTGGAGGGACAGTGAGGGAGACGGGGAAGGGGAATTGGAGGGACAGTGAGGGAGACGGGGACAGAGAACTGGAAGGACAGTGAGGGAGACAGGGACAGAGAAATGGAGGGACTGTGAGGGAGACGGGGACAGATAATTGGAGGGACAGTGAGGGAGACGGGGACAGAGAATTGGAAGGACAGTGAGGGAGACAGGGACAGGGAAATGGAGTGACAGTGAGGGAGAGGACAGAAATGAAGGGACAGTGAGGGAGACAGGGACAGGGTGAGGGAGACGGGGACAGATAATTGAAGGGACAGTGAGGGAGACAGGGACAGAGAAATGGAGTGACAGTGTGTGAGACAAGGACAGATAAATGGAGGGACAGTGAGTGAGACAGGGACAGAGAATTGGAAGGACAGTGAGGGAGACAGGGACAGAGAATTGGAGGGACAGTGAGGGAGACAGGGACAGATACATGGAGGGACAGTGAGGGAGACAGGGACAGAGAAATGGAGGGACAGTGAGGGAGACAGGGACAGAGAAATGGAGGGACAGTGAGGGAGACAGGGACAGAGAAATGGAGTGACAGTGTGTGAGACAAGGACAGATAAATGGAGTGACAGTGAGGGAGACAGGGACAGAGAAATGGAGGGACAGTGAGGGAGACAGGGACAGATAATTGGAAGGACAGTGAGGGAGACAGGGACAGAGAAATGGAGGGACAGTGAGGGAGACAGGGACAGAGAAATGGAGTGACAGTGTGTGAGACAAGGACAGATAAATGGAGGGACAGTGAGGGAGACAGGGACAGAGAAATGGAGGGACAGTGAGGGAGACAGGGACAGAGAAATGGAGGGACAGTGAGGGAGAAGGGGACAGAGAAATGGAGGGACAGTGAGGGAGACAGGGACAGATAATTGGAAGGAAAGTGAGGGAGACAGGGACAGAGAAATGGAGGGACAGTGAGGGAGACAGGGACAGAGAAATGGAGGGACAGTGAGGGAGAAGGGGACAGAGAAATGGAGGGACAGTGAGGGAGACAGGGACAGAAAAATGGAGGGACCTTGAGGGAGACAGGGACAGAGAAATGGAGGGACCTTGATGGAGATGGGGACAGAGAAATGGCGGGACCTTGAGGAGGAGAATAGGAGATGAGGAGTAGAGAGGGGAGGGGAGGGGAGAAGAAATGGAGGAGAATAGGAGATGAGGAGTAGAGAGGAGAGGGGAGAAGAAATGGAGGAGAATAGGAGATGAGGAGTAGAGAGGGGAGGGGAGGGGAGAAGAAATGGAGGAGAATAGGAGATGAGGAGTAGAGAGGGGAGGGGAGAAGAAATGGAGGAGAATAGGAGATGAGGAGTAGAGAGGGGAGGGGAGAAGAAATGGAAGAGAATAGGAGATGAGGAGTAGAGAGGGGAGGGGAGAAGAAATGGAGGAGAATAGGAGATGAGGAGTAGAGAGGGGAGGGGAGAAGAAATGGAGGAGAATAGGAGATGAGGAGTAGAGAGGGGAGGGGAGAAGAAATGGAGGAGAATAGGAGCGAGATAAGGGAGGAGTAGAGAGGGGAGGGGAGAAGAAATGGAGGAGAATAGGAGCGAGATAAGGGAGGAGTAGAGAGGGGAGGGGAGAAGAAATGGAGGAGAATAGGAGTGAGATGAGGGAGGAGTAGAGAGGGGAGGGGAGAAGAAATGGAGGAGAATAGGAGCGAGATAAGGGAGGGGTAGAGAGGGGAGGTGAGAAGAAATGGAGGAGAATAGGAGCGAGATAAGGGAGGAGTAGAGAGGGGAGGGGAGAGGAGAAAAAGAAGGTAAAGGAGAGGGGGAGAAAGGGAAGGTAGAGGAGAGGAAAGGAGAGGAAGAATAGAGGGGAGGAAAGGGAAGGTAGAGGAGAGGACAGGGACACTCAAAGGTGAAACAGTGTCAGGTGAACAATGGAGGGGAACGACAGACGTGACATCACCGGTGGGAGAAAAGGGAGCGGAGGGAAGTAATCGTGCGTGTGCCCGTGTCTGTGTGTGTCTTCATGTGTGGGTGTCTCATTCAGGCCAGCGGAGGTGCTAATCTCTTCTCGCAGAAAACAAATCTGCCTAGTTATTACTGTCATCTCTCTCTGCTTTTCTGCATCCTCCTTCCTCTCCGTTTCCAGACCTAGCCCTCGTTCTCAGTTACACTCTGTTCTCTCTCCTTTTCATCTCTCTCCTCTCCATCTCTCAGCCCAGTCAATAGGACTTTGGCTTATCAAGTCTGCCCGGGGTTGCCATGGAGACGGTCAGGATGGTCTGGGTTAGGAAGAACAGGTGTGTGTGTGTCTGTAGAGGAAGGTTTTGGGAGTTATTTCTGCTGGCGTCTTAATATCTCCTCTAGTCCTGTCAGGACAGATTTCACAACAGTCTGGTCCATAGCCCACTGTCACAGACACACACACACACACACACACACACACACTGAGAGACCCCCAACTACAGCATGGACATAGCCTTTCTCTCACTAGGTAGTGTCCTGAATACGAATTCAGTTGACGCTGCGGTGTGTGCGTGCGTGTGTGTGTCTGCGCCGATATTCTGGATGGGATACCATCACCAGACCTTTGAACAGAATGTCTGTGGGTAATAGTAAGTGTATTCTGTGTGTGTGTCCCTGTTCTGGCCCATATTGTATAATTGAGAATGAATGTGTGCTTCACTGCAGGATTTATTTTTAGCATCACAGGCAAATGCAGCCTCTCTCGTCTCTCCTTTCCCCCTCTCTTCTCTCCCTCTCTCCCACTACCCCCTCCATCTCATCTCTCAATGCTTTCTCTTCCCCTCTGTCCATTCATCTCCTCTCGCTCTGTCCACACACGCACAAACACACACACACACACGTCACGCAAACATGACACTAGCTTAAATCCCTGTCTCCTTTTCTCTTCTACAAAGTTTGTCTCTAAATAGATGATTTCTCTCTACATCCATCTCTTTCTCTCAGAGGAGTCCCAGATCTCATAGAGGTAGTGGATTTAAAAAATAAATAATCTTGCTCCAGTTGAAGTGACGTACGTACTGTACGTGTGTGTCACTAAGACAACACAGAGGCAAGGGTCACGCGCTAGCTCGACAGGCGCTAGTCACACAGCAGCGCTATGAGGAATTCCCTCAGGGTAGACCCAGGCAGGCCAGCTAGCGTGCTACAGTGCTAACAGGCTACTGTAACGCTAAAAGCTGTTAACATATTCCTATGTGGCTTGTGTTGGAATGTAGCGATAGCATAGAGTCAGCCAGTGTAACACAAACTAGTTATTGTAAAGCTAAGAGCTATTAACATACAGTTGAAGTCGGAAGTTTACATACACCTTAGCCAAATACATTTAAACTCAGTTTTTCACAATTCCTGACATTTAATCCTAGTAAAAATTCCCTGTCTTAGGTCAGTTAGGTCTTAGGTCAGTCACCACTTTATTTTAAGAATGTGAAATGTCAGAATAGTAGAGAGAATGATTTATTTCAGCTTATATTTCTTTCATCACATTCCCGGTGGGTCAGACGTTTACATTCACTCAATTAGTATTTGGTAGCATTGCCTTTAAATTGTTTAACTTGGGTCAAACGTTTCAGGGAGCGTTCCACAATAAGTTGGGTGAATTTTGGCCCATTCCTCCTGACAGAGCTGGTGTAACTTAAACAGGTTTGTAGGCCTCCTTGCTCACACACGCTTTTTCAGTTCTGCTCACAAATGTTTCTATAGGATTGAAGTCAGAGCTTTGTGATGGCCACTCCAATACCTTGACTTTGTTGTCCTTAAGCCATTTTGCCACAACTTTGGAAGTATGCTTGGGGTCCATTTGGAAGACCCATTTGCAACCAAGCTTTAACTTCCTGACTGATGTCTTGATGTTACAAGCATTTCGCTACACTCACATTAACATCTGCTAACCATGTGTATGTGACAAATACAATTTGATTTGATTTGATTTGCTTCAATATATCCACAGAATTTTCCATCCTCATGACGCCATCTATTTTGTGAAGTGCACCAGCCCCTCCTGCAGCAAAGCACCCCCACAACATGATGCTGCTTCACGGTTGGGATGGTGTTCTTCGGCTTTACTCCAAACATAATGATGGTCATTATGGCCAAACAGTTCTATTTTTGTTTCATCAGACCAGAAGACATTTCTACAAAAAGTACGATCTTTGTCCCCATGTGCAGTTGCAAACCGCAGTCTGGCTTTTTTATGGTGGTTTTGGAGCAGTGCCTTCTTCCTTGCTGAGCGGCTTTTCAAGTTATGTCGATATGGGACTCGTTTTACTGTGGATATAGATACTTTTGTACCTGTTTCCTCCAGCATCTTCACAAGGTCCTTTGCTGTTGTTCTGGGTTTGATTTTCATTTCTCGCACCAAAGTACGTTCATCTCTAGGAGACAGAACGCGTCTCCTTCCTGAGTGGTATGACGGCTGCGTGGTCCCATGGTGTTTATACTTGCGTACTATTGTCTGTACAGATGAATGTGGTACCTTCAGGCGTTTTGAAATTGCTCCCAAGGATGAACCAGACTTGTGGAGGTCTACAATTATTTGTCTGAGGTCTTGGCTGATTTCTTATGATTTTCCCATGATGTCAAGCAAAGACGCACTGCGTTTGAAGGTAGGCCTTGAAAAACAGCCACAGGTACACCTCCAATTGACTCGAATTATGTCAATTAGCCTATCAGAAGCTTCTAAAGTCATGACATCATTTTCTGGAATTTTCCAAGCTGTTTAAAGGCACAGTCAACTTAGTGTATGTAAACTACTGACCCACTGGAATTGTGATACAGTGAATTATAAGTGAAATAATCTGTCTGTTAACAATTGTTGGAAAAATGACTTGTGTCATGCACAAAGTAGATGTCCTAACCGACTTGCCAATACTACAGTTTGTTAACAAGAAATTTGTGGAGTGGTTGAAAAATGAGTTTTAATGACTCCAACCTAAGTGCATGTAATCTTCCGACTTCAACAGTATGTATGAGCTTCCTACATGGGTGTCCATTCTGTGGCTTGTGTGTGTAACAATAGCGCTAGCTATATTGCGATAGCCACTGTATAGACCAAGCCAGTGTAGTGCTTTAACACTAAAATGCTACTGTGAAGCTAAAAGCTACAAAGAGCCATTCTTCTGTGAATTTCCACACTCTGGCGCCAGGCTACTGTAGCTTAGTAGTGTGGCGTAATTACCGTGGTATTACCGTGGTAATCGCCGTTGTCCCTGTCGACAAGATGCTGGGTCATGGAGAGTCGGAGTGATGGAGGTGAGGGGTTTGTTCTCTCACACACACACACACACACACACACACACACACACACACACAAAACACACACACACACACACACACACAAAACACACACACATACTGTAAATGTAATCAATGCTACAGACAGAGGGGGGGTTGAGAGGTGTTTTAAATCAGAGTCAGAGATCGAACCGGTTAAAACATGACATCACACAGACAGACACTGGTACAGGGAGATGAGGGATGGAGGAGGGAAGGAGAGGGTAGAGGACGTGTGATTAAACTCACCTGGTCAGAGATGGATGTGGAGACAAGGAGAAATATAAGCGCTGGAGCTGGTCATATTTCAAAACCATGAAGGCTTCCGTAGATGTTATATAATGTAGCTAATGTTATGGGGGGGAATTGAATGGTATACAGCTAATATTATGGGGGGGATTGAATGGTATACAGCTAATGTTATCGGGGGGAATTGAATGGTATGCAGCTAATGTTATGGGGGGGAATTGAATGGTATACAGCTAATATTATGGGGGGAATTGAATGGTATACAGCTAATGTTATGGGGGAATTAAATGGTATACAGCTAATGTTATGGGGGGGAATTGAATGGTATACAGCTAATGTTATGGGGGGGAATTGAATGGTATGCAGCTAATGTTATGGGGGGGAATTGAATGGTATACAGCTAATGTTATGGGGGGGAATTGAATGGTATACAGCTAATGTTATGGGGGGGAATTAAATGGTATACAGCTAATGTTATGGGGGGGAATTCAATGGTATACAGCTAATGTTATGGGGGGGAATTGAATGGTATGCAGCTAATGTTATGGGGGGGAATTGAATGGTATGCAGCTAATGTTATGGGGGGGATTGAATGGTATACAGCTAATGTTATGGGGGGAATTGAATGGTATACAGCTAATATTATGGGGGGGAATTGAATGGTATGCAGCTAATGTTATCGGGGGGAATTGAATGGTATACAGCTAATGTTATGGGGGGGAATTGAATGGTATACAGCTAATATTATGGGGGGGAATTGAATGGTATGCAGCTAATGTTATCGGGGGGAATTGAATGGTATACAGCTAATGTTATGGGGGGGAATTGAATGGTATACAGCTAATGTTATAGGGGGGAATTGAATGGTATACAGCTAATGTTATCGGGGGGAATTGAATGGTATACAGCTAATGTTATAGGGGGGAATTGAATGGTATACAGCTAATGTTATCGGGGGGAATTGAATGGTATACAGCTAATGTTATAGGGGGGAATTAAATGGTATACAGCTAATGTTATGGGGGGAATTGAATGGTATACAGCTAATGGTGTACAGCTATATGGGGGGAATTGAATGGTATACAGCTAATATTATGGGGGGAATTGAATGGTATGCAGCTAATGTTATCGGGGGGAATTGAATTATACAGCTAATGTTATGGGGGGGAATTGAATGGTATACAGCTAATGGTATACAGCTAATGTTACGGGGGGAATTGAATGGTATACAGCTAATGTTATAGGGGGGAATTGAATGGTATACAGCTAATGTTATCGGGGGGAATTGAATGGTATACAGCTAATGTTATAGGGGGGAATTAAATGGTATACAGCTAATGTTATGGGGGGAATTGAATGGGCTAATATTTAAATGGTATACAGCTAATATTATGGGGGGGAATTAAATGGTATACAGCTAATGTTATCGGGGGGAATTGAATGGTATACAGCTAATGTTATGGGGGGGAATTGAATGGTATGCAGCTAATGTTATGGGGGGGAATTGAATGGTATGCAGCTAATGTTATGGGGGGGAATTGAATGGTATGCAGCTAATGTTATGGGGGGAATTAAATGGTATACAGCTAATGTTATAGGGGAATTGAATGGTATGCAGCTAATGTTATAGGAGAATTGAATGGTATACAGCTAATGTTATAGGGGAATTGAATGGTATACAGCTAATGTTATCTAGGGGAATTGAATGGTATACAGCTAATATTATGGAGGGGAATTGAATGGTATACAGCTAATGTTATGGGGGGGAATTGAATGGTATACAGCTAATATTATGGAGGGGAATTGAATGGTATACAGCTAATGTTACGGGGGGAATTGAATGGTGTACAGCTAATATTATGGGGGGAATTGAATGGTATGCAGCTAATGTTATCGGGGGGAATTGAATGGTATGTAGCTAATGTTATCTAGGGGAATTGAATGGTATACAGCTAATATTATGGAGGGGAATTGAATGGTATACAGCTAATATTACGGGGGGAATTGAATGGTGTACAGCTAATGTTATGGGGGGAATTGAATGGTATGCAGCTAATGTTATCGGGGGGAATTGAATGGTATGCAGCTAATGTTATCGGGGGGAATTGAATGGTATGCAGCTAATGTTATGGGGGGAATTGAATGGTATGCAGCTAATGTTATCGGGGGGAATTGAATGGTATACAGCTAATGTTATCTAGGGGAATTGAATGGTATACAGCTAATATTATGGAGGGGAATTGAATGGTATACAGCTAATATTACGGGGGGAATTGAATGGTGTACAGCTAATATTATGGGGGGAATTGAATGGTATGCAGCTAATGTTATCGGGGGGAATTGAATGGTATGTAGCTAATGTTATCGGGGGGAATTGAATGGTATGCAGCTAATGTTATCGGGGGGAATTGAATGGTATGCAGCTAATGTTATAGGGGAATTGAATGGTATGCAGCTAATGTTATAGGGGAATTGAATGGTATGCAGCTAATGTTATAGGGGAATTAAATGGTATGCAGCTAATGTTATAGGGGAATTGAATGGTATGCAGCTAATGTTATAGGGGAATTAAATGGTATGCAGCTAATGTTATAGGGGAATTAAATGGTATGCAGCTAATGTTATAGGGGAATTGAATGGTATGCAGCTAATGTTATGGGGGGGAATTGAATGGTATGCAGCTAATGTTATGGGGGGGAATTGAATGGTATACAGCTAATGTTATAGGGGAATTGAATGGTATACAGCTAATGTTATAGGGGAATTGAATGGTATGCAGCTAATGTTATAGGGGAATTGAATGGTATGCAGCTAATGTTATAGGGGAATTGAATGGTATGCAGCTAATGTTATAGGGGAATTAAATGGTATACAGCTAATGTTATAGGGGAATTGAATGGTATGCAGCTAATGTTATAGGGGAATTGAATGGTATACAGCTAATGTTATAGGGGAATTGAATTGTATGCAGCTAATGTTATGGGGGGAATTAAATGGTATACAGCTAATGTTACCGGGGGAATTAAATGGTATACAGCTAATGTTATCTAGGGGAATTAAATGGTATGCAGCTAATGTTATAGGGGAATTAAATGGTATGCAGCTAATGTTATAGGGGAATTGAATGGTATGCAGCTAATGTTATAGGGGAATTGAATGGTATACAGCTAATGTTACCGGGGGAATTAAATGGTATACAGCTAATGTTATCTAGGGGAATTGAATGGTATGCAGCTAATGTTATGGGGGGAATTAAATGGTATACAGCTAATGTTACCGGGGGAATTAAATGGTATACAGCTAATGTTATCTAGGGGAATTGAATGGTATGCAGCTAATGTTATGGGGGGAATTAAATGGTATACAGCTAATGTTATAGGGGAATTGAATGGTATGCAGCTAATGTTATGGGGGGAATTAAATGGTATACAGCTAATGTTACCGGGGGAATTAAATGGTATACAGCTAATGTTATCTAGGGGAATTGAATGGTATGCAGCTAATGTTATGGGGGGAATTAAATGGTATACAGCTAATGTTATAGGGGAATTGAATGGTATGCAGCTAATGTTATGGGGGGAATTAAATGGTATACAGCTAATGTTATAGGGGAATTGAATGGTATACAGCTAATGTTATCTAGGGGAATTGAATGGTATACAGCTAATGTTATGGGGGGAATTAAATGGTATACAGCTAATGTTATAGGGGAATTGAATGGTATACAGCTAATGTTATAGGGGAATTGAATGGTGTACAGCTAATGTTACCGGGGGAATTAAATGGTATACAGCTAATGTTATAGGGGAATTGAATGGTATGCAGCTAATGTTATGGGGGGAATTGAATGGTATACAGCTAATGTTATGGGGGGTCTCAATTCCCTCATTACATGTTGTGTATTTAACCCTCTGGTATACAGCTAATGTTACGGGGGGAATTAAATGGTACACAGCTGATATTATGGGGGGAATTAAATGGTGTGCAGCTAATGTTATTGGGGGGAATTGAATGGTATACAGCTAATGTTATGGGGGGAATTAAATGGTATGCAGCTAATGTTATCTAGGGGAATTAAATGGTATACAGCTAATGTTATGGGGGGAATTAAATGGTATGCAGCTAATGTTATGGGGGGAATTAAATGGTATACCGCTAATGTTATCGGGGGGAATTGAATGGTATACAGCTAATATTATGGGGGGAATTTAATGGTATACAGCTAATGTTATGGGGGGAATTTAATGGTATACAGCTAATGTTATGGGGGGAATTAAATGGTATACCGCTAATGTTATCGGGGGGAATTGAATGGTATACAGCTAATGTTATCGGGGGGAATTGAATGGTATACAGCTAATATTATGGGGGGAATTTAATGGTATACAGCTAATGTTATAGGGGAATTGAATGGTATACAGCTAATGTTATGGGGGGAATTTAATGGTATACAGCTAATGTTATGGGGGGGAATTGAATGGTATACAGCTAATATTATAGGGGAATTAAATGGTATACAGCTAATGTTATGGGGGAATTGAATGGTATACAGCTAATGTTATGGGGGAATTGAATGGTATACAGCTAATGTTATAGGGGAATTGAATGGTATGCAGCTAATGTTATGGGGGGTGTATTGTAGGGTATACAGCTAATGTTATGGGGGGTGTATTGTAGGGTTTACAGCTAATGTTATGGGGGGTGTATTGTACGGTATACAGCTAATGTTACAGGGGGTGTATTGCATGGTATACAGCTAATATTACGGGGGGTGTATTGTAGGGTATACAGCTAATATTACGGGGGTGTATTGTAGGGTATACAGCTAATGTTCAAAGGGGATGTATTGCAGGGTATACAGCTAATGTTATGGGGGGTGTATTGTAGGGTATACAGCTAATGTTGTGGGGGTGTATTGTAGGGTATACAGCTAATGTTATGGGGGGTGTATTGCAGGGTATACAGTTAATGTTATGGGGGGTGTATTGTAGGGTATACAGCTAATGTTATGGGGGCGTATTGCAGGGTATACAGCTAATGTTATGGGGGGCGTATTGCAGGGTATACAGCTAATGTTATGGGGGGTGTATTGTAGGGTATACAGCTAATGTTATGGGGGGCGTATTGCAGGGTATACAGCTAATGTTATGGGGGGTGTATTGTAGGGTATACAGCTAATGTTATGGGGGGTGTATTGCAGGGTATACAGCTAATGTTATGGGGGGCGTATTGCAGGGTATACAGCTAATGTTATGGGGGGTGTATTGCAGGGTATACAGCTAATGTTATGGGGGGCGTATTGCAGGGTATACAGCTAATGTTATGGGGGGCGTATTGCAGGGTATACAGCTAATGTTATGGGGGGTGTATTGAAGGGTATACAGCTAATGTTATGGGGGGCGTATTGCAGGGTATACAGCTAATGTTATGGGGGGCGTATTGCAGGGTATACAGCTAATGTTATGGGGGGTGTATTGCAGGGTATACAGCTGTTATGGGGGGTGTATTGCAGGGTATACAGCTAATGTTACGGGGGGGGGGGGGGGGGGGTAGGGTTAATGTTATGTTAATGTTAATGTTATGGGGGGTGTATTGCAGGGTATACAGCTAATGTTATGGGGTGCGTATTGCAGGGTAGGGCTCAACTGGAGCTGGGATAAATCACCAGACACTAGACATGTTGTTTCAGAGACAAACCTAGGTGCAGTGATCACTCAGGCTCTAAGTGAAAGTCAGGATTCACCCTTAAAATGGTCTGTACCACCGTAAAAGGAGCAGAACAGGAGTGGGAAGGAGCCAGGCTAACACGGGAAGAACTGGTCACAGCAACCTCACTGACTGACAGGGACTCTACCCTACATTTACCCAACATCGATGTGTGTGTGTGTGTGTGTATGTGTGAAAGTGGGAGAAAGAGAGAATAACACAGGGATGAACACACACAAGCGCCTGAACGCACGCACGCACACACAAACAAACACACACGCCCTAGGTTACGCAAATGTTACTGCACTCTTGTGCACTTCTGTATTAATAATGAACATACAGGCCATTCCAAATCACCATGTTCAGCGTCTGAACTGAGAACACACACAGAGAGCCTTACAACCTCCTACAATATTTAGGATGGACACACACACACACACAGATCTGCATGCACGTACACACACACATACAACATTTCACATTAATATGTCTTTCATCGCATTGGATATATGAAATAAAGTGAAACTGTGTCAAATAAACGGTCAAATCATCAACTTTGCGTGTGTGTTAGTGTGTCTCTATAAAACTGACAGTTACAGGTAATGTATGATACAGGCAGCTTTCAGATTTCTCTTTTCTAAGCATTATTGTGTCTGTTGTCACATTAAAAACCTGCCTCCTCTCCGTCATCGACACCTGTCTCCTCCCATCATCTACATCTGTCTCCTCCCCTTCATTTACACCTGTCTCCTCTCCGTCATCGACACCTGTCTCCTCCCCGTCATCTACACCTGTCTCCTCCCCATCATCTACACCTGTCTCCTCCCCTTCATCTACACCTGTCTCCTCCCCTTCATCTACACCTGTCTCCTCCCCGTCATCTACACCTGTCTCTTCCCCTTCATCTACACCCGTCTCCTCCCCATCATCGACACCCGTCTCCTCCCCATCATAGACACCCGTCTCCTCCCCATCATAGACACCCATCTCCTCCCCATCATCGACACCCGTCTCCTCCCCGTCATCGACACCCGTCTCCTCCCCGTCATCGACACCCGTCTCCTCCCCGTCATCGACACCCGTCTCCTCCCCGCCATCGACACCCGTCTCCTCCCCATCATAGACACCCGTCTCCTCCCCATCATCGACACCCGTCTCCTCCCCATCATCGACACCCGTCTCCTCCCCATCATCGACACCCATCTCCTCCCCGTCATCGACAACTGACTCCTCCCCGTCATCGACACCCGTCTCCTCCCAGCCACAGACACCCGTCTCCTCCCCGCCATCAACACCCGTCTCCTCCCCGCCATAGACACCCGTCTCCTCCCCGCCATCGACACCCGTCTCCTCCCCGCCATCGACACCCGTCTCCTCCCCGCCATCGACACCTGTCTCCTCCCCGCCATCGACACCCGTCTCCTCCCCGCCATCGACACCTGTCTCCTCCCCGCCATCGACACCCGTCTCCTCCCCGCCATAGACACCCGTCTCCTCCCCGCCATCGACACCCGTCTCCTCCCCGCCATAGACACCCGTCTCCTCCCCGCCATCGACACCCGTCTCCTCCCCGCCATCGACAACTGACTCCTCCCCGTCATCGACACCCGTCTCCTCCCCATCATAGACACCCGTCTCCTCCCCTTCATAGACACCCGTCTCCTCCCCTTCATAGACACCCGTCTCCTGCCCGTCATCGACACCCGTCTCCTCCCCATCATAGACACCCGTCTCCTCCCCTTCATAGACACCCGTCTCCTGCCCTTCATAGACACCCGTCTCCTCCCCTTCATAGACACCCGTCTCCTCCCCATTATAGACACCCGTCTCCTCTCCATCATCGACACCCATCTCCTCCCCATCATCGACACCCATCTCCTCCCCATCATCGACACCCATCTCCTCCCTGTCATCGACACCCATCTCCTCCCCGTCATCGACACCCATCTCCTCCCTGTCATCGACACCCATCTCCTCCCCGTCATCGACACCCATCTCCTCCCTGTCATCGACACCCGTCTCCTCCCCATCATCGACACCCATCTCCTCCCCATCATCGACACCCATCTCCTCCCTGTCATCGACACCCATCTCCTCCCTGTCATCGACACCCATCTCCTCCCCATCATCGACACCCATCTCCTCCCCATCATCGACACCCATCTCCTCCCTGTCATCGACACCCATCTCTTCCCTGTCATCGACACCCATCTCCTCCCCATCATCGACACCCATCTCCTCCCTGTCATCGACACCCATCTCCTCCCTGTCATCGACACCCATCTCCTCCCTGTCATCGACACCTGACTCCTCCCCGTCGTCAACACCGGTCAACTCCCCTTCAACAAGTGACATCAATAAGGGATCATAGCTTTCACCTGGTCAGTCTATGTCATGGAAAGATGTCCTAATGTTTTGTACACTCAATGAATATCTCTATTACAGTACCCTATGGGCTGGTTTCAAGATATATAGGCCTTAATAAAGTACAGCATGCATCACAGTGTGATAGGCCTTAATAAAGTACAACATTTTCTTTATTTAACCAGGTAGGCCTGTTGAGAACAAGTTCTCATTTACAACTGCGACCTGGCATGCAGTTGCATCACAGTGTGATAGGCCTTGATAAACCGACTCAATTTTTATCTACTTCTACTTTTGTAAGATGAAATATAAGTGATATATGTTCTGTTGCTCTGCTCTGCTCTGCTCTGAGTTGATGTGCAGTTAAAGTGAAAAATAGGGAAGTATATTTCTGACCCTATAAAGATGCCTGGGCCAACTTCAATTTGCATGACTATGCCTCGCTCCAATATTTCTGTCTTGTAAAAATAAATATATTTACAGGGAGCACACTCTGACTCGGTCTACGCACAGAGCACTTGCATCAGACCAGATCAATCGATGCCAAGCCTTACATCAGAGGAACTCTGCAGACAAGAGCAATCAACAGTGGAATTCTGTGTAGAAACCTTGGAGAAAACAGATAGTTGAGAGGATGGGATATATTTCCTCTGTATTGCATTTCTCCTTCAAAATCTTTTCCCATCACCAGATGGAGGAAATCGTCTATTTCATATAACTGGGAAACAGTGTGTGTGTGTGTGTGTGTGTGTGTGTGTGTGTGTGTGTGTGTGTGTGTGTGTGTGTGTGCGTACACGTGTGAGTGTGTGTGTAGATAAAGAAGTAATCAGATCTTACCGAGCACGCCCAGACGATAGTTCATAGAGACCACGATGACGTTGCCGTAGGCGGCGAGGACGCTGGCGTCAAACATGTTTCCGGTTCCTTCCATGTAGGAGCCGCCGTGAATGAACAGCATCACCGGCTTCTTCCTGCGGTCACGGATGTCTTCAGACACACCACACACACACACACACACACACAGGAGAAGAAGAGTGAGAGAGGTAGAAAAAGAAAGTCAATGAATGTTTCTCCATCAAGAACAACTTTAGGCCATACCTGTAGAATCAACACCATAATATCAGTTTGATATTGGATTATGGGTGGAGGTGTAGTAGATCTGTAAGTCTAATGGGGACATGGGTGTATAGGGGCTTTCAGATACCGTTTATACAGTGGTGGTAGTGTGCGGGGTGTGAAATATAACTTCCAGCAACACACAAACAATGCACAGTTCCCTGATCCACTCTGTGTCTGGTAGCCTGTCTGCCTCGCCGCTCACAGAATTTAATTTGCAACACAATGCTGTAACGATGTGCGCTGAGAGTCGGGAAGCAAGTTCAGGGAGTTAGTGTTTTAATAAAATAAATGGAACATAATACAAAACAAGAAACACTAACAGCACACAGACATGACACTGAAACATAAACAATGACGCCTGGGGAAGGAACCAAAGAGAGGGATATATGTAGGGAAGGAACCAAAGAGAGGGACATATGTAGGGAAGGAACCAAAGAGAGGGACATATGTAGGGAAGGAACCAAAGAGAGTGACATATGTAGGGAAGGAACCAAAGAGAGGGACATATGTAGGGAAGGAACCAAAGAGAGGGACATATGTAGGGAAGGAACCAAAGAGAGGGACATATGTAGGGAAGGAACCAAAGAGAGGGACATATGTAGGGAAGGAACCAAAGAGAGGGACATATGTAGGAAAGGAACCAAAGAGAGGGACATATGTAGGGAAGGAACCAAAGAGAGGGACATACGTAGGGAAGGAACCAAAGAGAGGGACATATGTAGGAAAGGAACCAAAGAGAGGGACATATGTAGGGAAGGAACCAAAGAGAGGGACATATGTAGTTAAGGAACCAAAGAGAGGGACGGACATATGTAGGAAAGGAACCAAAGAGAGGGACATATGTAGGGAAGGAACCAAAGAGAGGGACATATGTAGGGAAGGAACCAAAGAGAGCGACATATATAGGGAAGGTAATCAGGGAAGTGACGGAGTCCAGGTAAGTCTGATGACGCGCAGGTACGTGTAACGATGGTGACTGGTGTGCGCCATTACGAGCAGCCTGGTGACCTAGAGGCCGGAGAGGGAGCACAAATGACAAATGCAAAACGCAAAAAATACATTCTCTTGATTTAAAACATTTCCGACCCGAAATTGTTCTGTTCCGTAAGACGACCCTTGCCATGGAGACATATTGCGGGTTGAAATTATTTTTTCATTACCCCCGCCAGCTGATATTTTTTCAAGTCAACCGTGGTGAACTGCGGATATCCAACCCAATGCAGGACTCTAGTCTCAGTGTCTGTGTCTGTCTGTGTATGGTTTGGTTTTAATATCCTTGTGGGTACTAGAAGTCCTCACAAGGATAGTAAAACAAGGACAATCGGACAAGTGGGACATGTCGCCGGTCCCCACAAGGAAAAGGCTATTTTAGGCTTAGGTTTAGAGTTAGAATTAGGCTTTGGGGTTAGGTTCAGTTTTAGAGTTAGAGTTAGGGGTTAAGATTAAGGTTAGGGAAAACTAGTATCTAGCACTGGGATTGAACACACAACTTTTGGAGCCACAGAGTGCTGCTTAAACTCCCATCCACCATTCCCGTTCACAATGCCCTAGCAAGCCGCCAGCCTACTGGAAGGTAATAGGCGCTCATGGTGCCCCTAGTGGACGGCATTTCTTTCACGCTTCGTCCAGTCCAAATGTAATCCGGTACCATCAGAATCGGCACCTCTTGGCGTATTTCGCAAGAGAATGGTCTAAAACAAACGTGTGTGTGTCTACCAAGCGCCTGGGCTGGGGGATAATTCATATGAGGGAGCAGCAGAGAAGAACAGCAACATAAATAACCACTCTAGTATCTCTTAGAGAGAGAGACAGAGAGAAAGACAGAGAGATGTCAGAGAGAGATGTCAGAGAGAGAGACAGAGAGAAAGACAGAGAGAGATGTCAGAGAGAAAGACAGAGAGAGATGTCAGAGAGAGAGACAGACAGACAGACAAGACAGACAGACAGACAGAGATCCTGTTACTGGTTGCGGTGGCAGGTAACCAAGTGGTTAGAGCGTTGGGCCAGTGATGAAAGGTTGCTAGTTCGAATCCCCGAGCTGACAAGGTAAAAATCTGTCATTCTGAACAAGGCAGTTAACCCACTGTTCCCTGGTAGGCCGTCATTGTAAATAAGAATTTGTTCTTAACTGACTTGCCTAGTTAAATAAAAATAAATATAGAAATTGGTTGCCAAGTCTGGTTCTATAACAAATATGTTACACACAACAGATGTACAAACACAAAACAGCAGCAAACACAGACACAAACTGACACACACACAGACAG